>NC_062535.1:18917343-18957343 GCF_022655615.1 Tachysurus fulvidraco
GTATGAGTTAAACCTGCGTTGCTCTGGATAAGGGCCTCTGCCAAATGCCATAAATGTAAATCAGAAGGAAGGAAAATGTCTGATGTCTGTTACCTTAACTGTTAGAAGACCTCAGTGGGTTTCACTCCTTACAACCCAGAACAGGACTCACTGTCAGGAGGGAATTTCTGTGAGGTTGATATGAACATTAACTGAAGCCCTTCACCTGTATCTGTGTGACCTTTGGCAGTGTGCTGCAGCCATATGATTGGCTGATTAGATAACTACATGAATGTGCTAATACTACTCAGTGATGGTCTGGCATTGCTATAAAGTGCCCAGTGAGTGAACACGTCTTTAAACAGTCATGATCTGGGTTTATATTCATCTTGCATGCAGTATACAGTAATACAGCACAGGGATACAGTTTCAGATGTAAAGGTTATTAAATTCAGTTTTTCACAATGTCCACAAATATTTTGATAATAAACAATTATGAAAGCACTGATTTAATTAGAAAAAATAAATAAATAAAATATTATCCATTAAATCAGCCAAAGGTTGGACATATGAATCAGTTTAATTTAGCCAAAATATATTAATAAGTACCATTAATATCTACCTCTGTCACGTGTTCGTGTTTCTCCCTGGCTGAATTCTTTACTTCAGAATGTTGATAAATTATTAAACATTATAAAGATGTGGATTTAAAGCATCTGGCATTTAAATGAATTAAAATGAAATATATACAGATTTTAGACCATATTTAAGATTTTAATCTATTTGAGCTGTTTTTAAGAGCTTTTTTTTTCTTTTTTACAGAAATGCATGTTTTTTCCAGCACCATGATTCATGTTTATCACAGCAGTTCTGACAACACCACAACAGGTACAATGTAACCCATTTTATATTTTAATATAGTTTTTAAAAATTACATTTTTGTCAAAAATATACGACACCTGGAACATTCTATTCTGAATATGTAAATGTTTATTTATATATAAATCCCTTTTGATCATGGACTGTATTTTACACACAGCTTAATTTTCCCAGTTTCACTAGTTTCAAGATGTTTAGAAATTTTTTTTTACATATGTTTGTTTGTTTGTTTGTTATTTCTGTAATTGGTTTTGATTGTTTTAGATTGATTTTCATTCAATTCAATCATTTGTACACTTTTACAACAGCATCTGTGTAACCTGGGAATATTAAATAATTTAATTAGACACAACATGAAACAATGAAGGCCGAGGTTCCTGTCATTATGTCAAACCTGAAGAAAAAAAACCTGCTGAAAATCCTAGCTTGCCCTGACCATTTATCATCTGCCACAAACAACATCTAAGCTGCTAAAGCTAAATGAGTTTAAACAAACACTAAAGACCTGCTTCTTCAAAAAGAACTTAAACTAGCACTTTGTTAAGCTCTTAAGAAATCATGTTCATCTTCCTTTCTTCTCATTCTGTACCAGTCCAACTGGGTGCTTCGACTGATGGTTCTCAGATGGTTCACTGATCTACTGGACTAGCAGGAGCATGTGTTATTAATAAAGACCGTAAAGCACTTCAGTCAGTTGAACTTATTAAAATCTTAACTTGAAGAGGATCCTTTGTTAGAAGACCGAGGGACTTCGAAGGACACCTGTGTTTAAGGTAAGACCAACTCTGAAAGTTGATCTTGTGTTTTGTTTTCGTGCAAACTAGGACACATCCTTTAGTGGGAGAGCGGAAGGGTTTCCTACGCAATCTGAAAACAAGTGTCACTAAGGGACAGGTACATCACTATAATTACATCATAAGTGATGTCACGTACATCAGTATAAATTACTTCATAAGAGATTTTATGTACGTCAGTATAATTACATCATAAGTGATGAAACGTAGGTCAGTATAAATTACTTCATAAGTCATGTCACTTACGTCAGTATAATTACATCATAAGTGATGTCACGTACGTCAGTATAATTACATCATAAGTGATGTCACGTACGTCAATATAAATTACTTCATAAGTATCAAATACAGGTCCAAACTGTGATCAGCTGGTTGCCGTGAAGTTGGTATAACCAGCAAAATAGGAGGGGGACATGATAAAGACAAGAAAAATACCCTGCAACCTTTCATCATTATATTGTATTTAGCTTTATATTATCTCAAACTCATGTTACAGTCCTACCACTAAAGAACAGAAAGTAATGAAGCATCTAGGTCGATGAGATTCAAAACTTTTACCATAAAAAAGACAGTATTTACATTACATTTGCATCCACATGCAGGATAAGCTAAGTGTTTACCATAAAATTAAAAAAAAAATAAACAAAAAAAACTTAATAAACCATTCACAACAAACCTATTATATTTGGTTGTTTTCTATAATTGGTTGTGTTGATGTACAAAAAAAAAAAATCAGGAAGGGGGCCAAAACTTTTTCACAGCACTGTATATAAGGTTGCATGACAAGCATCTACACATATCAGTACTGGAGTGGCGTATAACTAATATTTTATTATTTTTATTTTCTGAAGTTTCTGAGTCTGGATTTAGAATGAAGATCCTCCTCATCTTCACCTTCTTCCTGATTCCAGGTAAGTAAAAGCACTTCACATTAATCTTCATTGTAAGTGTAACATTAAAGAATTGGACATTTAGCACAGACCTTGTATTCATGGGCTCCTGTGTTTAATGTAGTGAAGTTCAGGGCTGCTGAGACTTTGTGTTTAGCTTCAAAAGCACACAGAGGAGCTTCACTTCACTTAGTGCATGAAGAAAAGTACATGTTTAAGTGACCACGTGACCACGACACAAGTGAACATGATCTCTGTTTATTTACAGTGTAAAACTGAAGAGTTGTTCTAACACTAGTCCTTAACTACATGTCACATGTTTAAAGATCAGGGCTGATGTTTTATCAGAGCGGTCGACCTGCAACCTCATCTCTCTTCTTCCTGTTAATCAACACAAAATGTGGCTTTAATATCTTTATCAAGTAAAGCAGATATCAGATGTCTGACATGTTTGATTTAGATTATTAGGATGAGACACACACAGTATCTCTCACACACACACACACACACACACACACACACACACACACACACACACACACACACACACACACACACACACACACACACAAACAGCCACACAATCACACATCTGCATGTACTAATGTAGTTTAAACACACAAATACACACACACACACAAACACACACTCTTACATTCTCACACTCACACACACACACCCTCTTTCACACACACAGACACACTCACACAACTGCATGTACTGATGCAATTTATACACTCAAACACACACACTCATGCAGACACTCACACACTCACATCTGCTTGTTCTGATGCACATTATACAAACAAACACAACTCACACACACACGCACACACACACACACACACACACACACACACATCTGCATGCACTGATGCACATTATACACAAACACACACACACATCTGCATGTACTGATGCACTTTATAGACACACACACACACACACACACACACACACACACACACACACACACACACACACACCCTCTTTCACACACACAGACACACTCACACAACTGCATGTACTGATGCAATTTATACACTCAAACACACACACACACACACACACACACACACACACACACACACACACACACACACACACACACACACACACACACATCTGCATGCACTGATGCACATTATACACAAACACACACACACACACACATCTGCATGTACTGATGCACTTTATAGACACACACACACACACACACACACACACACACACACACACACACACACACACACAGACACACACACAGACACACACACACACAACTGCATGTACTGATGCACTATATACACACCTACACACACACTCAAAACTATATATATATATATATATATATATATATATATATATATATATATATATATATATATATATATATATATATATATATGTGTGTGTGTTTGTGTTTATGTGTTTATGTGTTTTCTGTGTTATGTGTTGTGTTTATGTGTTTTCTGAATAAGTAGGTCTTCAACCGCCATTTGTAAATAGCCAGTGACTCAGCTGTCTGAACCCCTAGGGGGAAGTTCAGTCCACCACCTTGGTGCCAGAACAGAGAAGTGTTTTGTAGTATACTTGCCTCTTACCCTGAGAGATTGTGTAACCAGTCGAGCAGTGCTGGTAGATCTGAGGGTGCGTGGTGCAGTGCGAGGAGTGATGAGGGCTTTGAGGTAAGAGGGAGCCGGTCCATTTTTGGCTTTGTTGGCAAGCATCAGTGTTTTGAATCGGATGCGTGCAGCTACCAGAAGCCAGTCAAGGGATTGCAGCAGAGGGGTGGTATGCGAGAACTTTGGCAGGTTGAAAACAAGCCATGCAGCTACATTTTCGATCATTTGCAGAGGACGAATTGTCTTCATAGGTAGACCTGCCAGCAGTGCATTGCAGTAATCCAGTCTTGAAATGACAAGAGACTGAACAAGTACCTGAGCAGCCTGTGTGGACAAAAATGGCCAAACCCTTCTAATGTTGTAGAAAAGAAAGCGACATGAGCGAGTCACATTAGCAACATGAGAGGAAAAGGACAGTTGAGTGTCAAGTCAAGTCAAGTCAAGTCAAGACAAGTCAAGAAGCTTTTATTGTCATTTCAACCATATATAACTGTTGCAGTACATAGTGAAATGAGACATTGTGTCTCCAGGATCAAGGTGCTACATAAATACAGAATGCTCTCAATGGTCCCTCTGTAGAACATGGTCAGGATGGGGGGGGGGGTGCCTTTCTCAGCCTTCGTAGTAAGTAGAGACGCTGCTGGGCTTTCTTGATGATGGAGCTGGTGTTGAGTGACCAGGTGAAGTTCTCAGCTAGATGAACACCAAGGAATTTGGTGCTCATGACGATCTCTACCGATGATCCTGACCGATTTGATGTTCAGTGGAGAGTGGTCGCTCTGTGCTCTTCTGAAGTCAACAACCATCTCTTTAGTTTTATCAACATTCAGATTAAGGTTGTTGGTTCTACACCAGGGAGAGCACCTCCTCTCTGTATGCTGACTTGTAGTTCTTGCTGAAAAGACCCACAACAGTCGTGTCATTGGCGAACTTGATGCTATAGTTTGATCTGTGCAATGCTGCACAGTCGTGAGTCAGCATAGTGAACAGCAGTTGACTGAGCACGCATCCCCGAGGAGCTCCAGTGTTCAGTGTGGTGTTGCTGGAGATGCTGTTCCCGATCAGGAGTGACTGAGGTCTCCCAGGCAGGAAGCCAGGATCCAGTTGCAGAGGGAGGTGTTCAGTCCCAGCAGGCTCAGCTTCCCAATCAGGTGCTGAGGGATGACTGTGTTGAATGCTAAACTAAAGTCTATGAACAGCATTCATACATAAGTGTCTTTATTGTCCAGGTGGGTGAGGGCTAAATGGAGGGCTGTGCCAATGGCATCGTCTGTGGAGCGGTTTGGACGATATGCGAACTGTAGGGGGTCCGGTGAGGGCAGGAGCTTCTCGAAGCACTTCATAACTAACGGTGTGAGTGCGACGGGACGATAGTCATTCAGGCAGGACACTGTAGACTTCTTTGGGACGGGGACAATGGTGGTAGTCTTGAGGCACGGAGGAACAATGGCGCTGCTCAGGGAAATGCTGAAGATGTCAGTAAAGACATCCGCTAGCTGTTCTGCACATTCTCTGAGCACCCTTGTCTGGTCCAGCAGCCTTCCGTGGGTTAACTCTACATAGAGATATCCTCACATCGGCCTCGAATAGACAGAGTACCTGGTCATCGGGGGGAGGGATGGTCTTCCTTGCCATTACGTTGTTCTGAACCTCGAACTGAGCATAGAAATCGTTCAGCGCATCTGGGAGGGAGGCATCACTATCACAGGCAGGTGAAGCTGTCTTGTAGTTCGTGATCGCCTGTATGCCCTGCCACATGTGTCTCCGCTGTCCTGGAAGTGGCTGTATATTGTCTGGGCGTGTGCGTGTTTTGCCTCTCTGATGGCTCGGGACAGTTTGGCCCTTGCTGTTTTTAGGGCCGCCCTGTCCTCTGTTCTGAAGGCTAGTTCTCTAGTCCTCAGTAGCTCACGCACGTTAGCAGTCATCCACGGCTTCTGATTGGAGCGTGTAGTGATGGTCTTGGAGACGGTCACGTCATCAATGCACTTGCCGATGTAGCTGGTCAATGCTGATGTGTACTCCTCCAAGTTGACGGAGTCACCGTTGGTTGCAGCCTCACCTGAAGATGTTCCAGTCAGTGCACTCAAAGCAGTCCTGAAGAGCAGAGGTGGCTCCTGCTGGCCAGGATTTCACCTGCTTCAGAACCGGTTTTGAGCATCTGATGTGTAGTCTGTATGCTGGAATTAGCATAACAGAGATGTTGCCTGAGTAGCCGAGATGGGGGTGGGGTTTAGCACGATACGTGCCGGGAATGTTTGTAGAAACAAGTTCCAGCGTGTTTTCACCTCTCGTAGCAATGACCACATGTTGATGGAATTTAGGGAGCACTGACTTGAGATTTGCATTGTTGAAATCTTTGGCTATGATAAACAGTCTGTCGGGGTGAACATTCTGCAGATCACTAATAGCTCCATATAGCTCACTTAGTGCCTCTTTAGCATTAGTGCTAGGAGGAATGTAAACTCCGACAATGAAAACAGTAGTAATGTCCATGGTTACCCCAAGTTTGTGAGCTGTGGCTGAAGGGGTGATCATTGTGCAGGGATATAGCAAGGTCATGACCTGGGGATGAATCACCTGGGGTGAACAGCAGTTTAGTTTTGCTAGGATTGAGCTTTAACTGATGAGCAGTCATCCATGATGAAGTTTCTGCCAGACATGCTGAGATACGATCAGAAGCTGTGGCATCTGAGCGTGGGAAAGAAAAGATAAGTTGTGTATCATCGGCATAGCAGTGGTAAGAGAACCCATGTGAGGAAATAACTTCACCAAGAGAGTGAAGTTCTCTTGGTGAAGTTCTCTTTTTCTCACACTCACACAGACTCGCACACATGAACACACTGACGCACTGACGAGCACACACACACACACACACACACACACACACACACACACACACACACACACACACACACACACACACACTAACTTAAGCACTCACACACACACACACTCACACACAGATGCAGACACTCATGCACACACATACATTTACTCACTTACAGACACACATTCACTCACTCAAACACACACACATGCACATACACACACACTCACACACACACACACATATTCACTCAGTCACACACACACATTCACTCACTCACACACTCACATCTGCATGTACTGATGCACTTTATAAACACAGACACACTCATACACACTAGTTTTCAAACTAATGCACACACACACAATCTCTCTCTCTCTCTCTCTCTCTCTCTCACATGCACACACACTCACGCACACTCACTCACACAATCCCACTCACACACACACACACACACACACACACACACACACACACACACACACACACTTAAGCACTCTCACATACACTCACACACACACTACCACACACTCACACACAGATACAGACACTCATGCACACACATACATTTACTCACTTACAGACACACATTCAATCACACACACACACACACACACACACACACACACACACACACACACACACACACACACACACACACACACACAAGCATTCACTCAGTCACAAACACACATTCACTCACTCACACACACTCACATCTGCATGTACTGATGCACATTATATACAAAAACACACACATACAAACACTCACACATCTGCTTGTACTGATGCACTTTATAAACACAGACACACTCATACACACTAGTTTTCAAACTAATGCACAAACACACACAATCTCTCTCTCTCTCTCTCTCTCTCTCTCTCTCTCTCTCTCTCTCTCTCTCTCTCTCTCTCTCTCTCACATGCACACACACACTCACGCACACTCACTCACACAATCCCACTCACACACACACACCCACAGCCTGTTTTTTTTTTTAAGAGTTAAACATATTGGTGTCATTTAAACCTCATTTTAACAGTATTGAAAAATAAAACTAAACAAATAAAACCAAGCAAGATGATTAAAGAAGTCTCCAAAAACTCTAAAATATCATCACAGGACTTACAGGAAGCTTGTGCTATAGTTGATGTCAAAGTGCATGAATCTACAATCAGTAATAGACTGAACCACTTTAAATATCATTGGAAGTCTGAAGGAGGAAACCTTTACTGTCTAAAAAAATCATGAGGACAAGACTGAAGTTTGAAAAGAAGAAAAATGAGTTCTACATTGTATCGGAAGGTGCTTGAGGAACATATGAGACCATCTGTAAAAAATGTTAAGTTGAAGCAAAACTGGACATTGAAACATGACAAAAACATCAGAGTAAATCCACCAAGGACTCGCTGATAAGTAAACATCGGAGAATATTCAGCAAGAATTACTTAACAAAGAAAATCTGACAATTTAGAGAGTTCAGAAATTATATTATTATTTTTTAGCCCAATTTGAAATTTTAGTTGTTTTGAGGTTTTTTCTTTTCGCAAACAAGTTGTGACCCGGACTTAGATTCATGCATGGAACAAGATGGCAAGGGATGGCTGGGGATATGGAAAGAAAAATTGACAGATGCCCTATATGTGTGTCATAAATCTTTACCTAAATGTCTTTTAATATCCGTGTGACTTGACTCCTTGAGCTTGTATGCAGGAATGCTCCCACTACCCGCCGCCTCCGGCATTTCAAGGGCAGTAGGGTCTGCTCCTCTTCCTTGCACAGATCTCCCTGGGTCAACACCTGCCAGTGCACTGTTTCAGGGCACCCGGGAGGACTGCACAAAGTTTACACCACTCTCAGACAACCAGGCAGCATGGAACCTTCTGCTAGGGGTGTCTCAGTGTGTCCTGGATACTGTAGAAAAAGGGTACAGGATCCAGTTCTCCTCCCGTCCTTCAACCTTCCAGGGTATATTGCTCACGATCGTTGGCAGGCACCAGGCGGTGTTCCTCCAAGAGGCCGATATTTTGTTTTCCCAAGAAAGAAGGGGGGCTGCGTCCGATTTTGGACTTGCAGGCTCTGAACTGTACTTTGAAGACTTACAGGTTCAAGATGCTCACGCTCAAGATTGCCATGTCCCAGATCAGGTCCAAAGACTGATTTGTGATGATCGACCTCGAGGATGATTATTTTCACATAGGCATTCTGCCAGAGCACAGAAAGTTCCTCAGGTTCCTCAGGCAAAGTTTACCAGTATTTTGTTCTTCCTTCTGGCCTAGCGCTTTCACCATGCACGTTTACAAAATGTCAGTCATCGAGATGCTGTGCTTGCCCATATGAGGTCTCTAGGACTCAGGTTGAACCCAGGAAAGTGTGTGCTTTTTCCTTCTCAGAGAACCACCGTTCTGAGGGTAGTTTGGGATGCCACCACGATGCGGGCACATCTGTCTCTCGCTCGGGTAGCTTCCACCTTGTCAGCAGTAAAAGCTATTCGGCAAGGCCAAGGCCTCTTTGTTGGCAGCAGCCTACGTTATCCCTTTGGGTCTGCTTCACATGAGGCCTTTCGAAATCTGTTTCAGGGGTGCGGTCTTTCATCCTTGCAGACATCCCCTTAGGCTTATAAGGGTTATGAGCCGTGGGCTTTGTACGCTTCTTATGTATAAAAGACCTCATTCCTGACCTTGGGTCCCATTTTAGGGGCGTGTCACTGTCACAGGAATCTTTTGACAGAAGCCTTGCTTGGTGCTGGGGAGTGTCCTTGAATGGCCGTCCTGCCCAGGATCTATGGGCAGGATGTATCTCTCATGGCACATAAATTGACTGGGGATGAGGGCTGAGTTTCTAGCATTGAAACACTTTCTCCCACAGCTCAGGGGCTGCTATGTTTTAGTACGAACCTACAGCACTGCGGTGGTGGCCTATATAAATCATCAGGGTGGTCTGCATTCACGCCCCGTGATCAGTTTGATGCAGCAGATTCTGGGCAGAGACCAGGTTCCTTTTGCTAAGAGCGTTTTTCATTCCGGGGCATGTAAATCGGGAAGCAGACTTCCTGTTGAGGCAGGTGCTGAGGCCCGTCTCCAATCGCATATGTTGGAACAAACTTGGCTGATTTTTGGCCAGGCAGAAGTGGATCTGTTTGCCACCAAGGAGTCGACCCCCTGTCCGCTGTGGTTGTACCTCTCTCATCTGGCCCCTTTGGGCCTGGATGCCTTGGTAGGGATGATGCACTTGGTAGGACTCCATCTGTACCCCTTCCCCCAGTAGCTCTGCTCCCGCAAGTCCTAGCCAGAGTGCACCATGACCGAATCAACCATCTCCTAGTTGCCCTCTCGAGTTTGGTTCACGAATCTAGTCTCCCTCCTGAACGTCACTCTATGAGAGGTTCCTGTCAGGAAGGATCTTGTCTCTCAGGCACAGGGGCAATCCTACACCTCCGCCTCGAGATGTGGAAGCTTTGGGTCTGGCACCTGAGGGGGAATAGTTCCTAGAGGCAGGAATGTCATGTAAGGTGGCACAGACTCTACTGAATGCTAGGACTCCCTCCACTTGGAAGCTGTATGCTCTGAAGTGGAGGCTTTTTCGCTAGTCAGTACAGTGCTGGAGTTCCTGCAGTCTTGCTTCTCTTTGGGCCTGTCCCCATCTACTTTAAAGATGTATGTGTATCCTTGCGAACCATGAACCAGTTCTTGGGATCTGTGTGGTGTCAGATGGCTGATGCCTTCCTGTAGACCAAGCCTTCCTTCCTGGGACCTCCCTGTGGTCCTGGAAGGGCTGCCGGAAGCCCCCTTTGAGCCCATGGAGGCAGCCTCTGAGAAGTTTCTGACCCTGAAGTTTCCTTGGCCTCTATCAAAAGACTGGGTGATTTGCACGCCTTAGTCCAAAGCAGAAAAAATAGTTGAAGTCTATATAAAAGTATGTACAACTGGTCAACTACTGGTCAACAAACGTAAAAGCAGAACACGATGTAAACCCTGTGAAAAAAAAACAGAACCTGCTCATTTTTCCTTGCTGATGTGAAAACATGAGACAAGCCATTATTTAAAGCAATTTATCCAGTCAATACATTTACATTTACAGCATTTGCCAGATGCCCTTCCAGAATGACATACAAAAGTGCTTTTAAGTCTCTATTTTTGAATACATTAACTCTGGTTTACTAGGTTATATTCAGCATCAGGGCCGGTTCTAGACAGGCACATATGGGGGGCAGTCAGAAATGTGAAGGGGGCATCATGTGTACACATCATGTTCGAGCACTGTTTTTTTCCCTGTGCTTAGAACTTCAGTGTGGGGCGGGGATTTAGGTAGTGGTCTGTCCGACAAGGGTAATTTGTCTTCAAACTGTCAAATTCAGCGGACATGGACTCATCGCTGTGCTTATTGTAACTGAAAAAAAACGCTGCACTTTCTTCAAAGTCTTTCCACTCTGTGACCGTGCTGAATTCTGACACGACACTCCGTTAGGCTTCGTCTTGACTTATTTGCATATGGACGGTGATTGGATGTTTACCGAGGGCTCAGGGTGTGTGCGTGCACTGCAGCCTGTGAATGAATACACACAGCAGAGGGACAGAAATCTAATACCGTATTGTGTGTAGTGTCCCTTTTTCGGCGGATTTTTCTGCTACCGCAGATCATTTAATATATACTTGTAGTAAATTCAATTTGTGAGTATATTAACATGTGCTTTCTAAACATTTAAAAATTTTGATTTGAAGGGACAAGACATTTATTTGAGGGGGCGCTGCCCCCTCTTGCCCCTGCGTAGAGCCGGCCCTGTTCGGCATCCATCCGTCTTCAAGAGACAAGGTCAGCACAGCTCTCCCTGTTGTTTACGTTGATGTTGGCCATCTTCATGTCCTTTTTGCAGACATCTTTGTATTGCAGCCAGCAAAGGTGCCTCTCGCTGAGAATGGAGGACATGCTGTTCATGCCGGTGCGTTCCAGAACCTCTGTGTTGGGTACTTTGTCCTTCCACTGGATATGCAAGATGCACCACAAGCATCTCAGGTGGAAGCTGTTGAGTTTCACCTAGTGACTCGTGTAGGTGGTCCATGCCTTGCTGCTGTAGAGGAGTGTGCCTAGTAGACGTGCAGTTTGGTCTTCTCAGTGAGGTTGTGGTTGTTCCAGACCCTCTGGTTCAGTCTGGCCATAACTGCTGATGCTTTGGCAATCCAGCTATTCACATCAGTATCAGCGGAGAGCGAATTGGAGATGGTGGACCCAAGGTATGTATAATTCTAAAAGACTTCCAAGTTTACCCCTTGATGGCAATGGTGGGGGGGGGGGTCTGCATCCTCCACCATTACGTTAGTCTTCTTCAGACTGATGGTCAGTCCAAACTCCTTGCAGGCATGGGAGAAGCAACATACCAGTTTCTGCAGTCCATCTTCCGTGTGTGATGTCAAGGCTGCATCGTCGGCGAAGAGCAATTCAGGGATGAGAACCTGTCTGACATTGGTCTTAGCACGGAACAGCTTGCTATCAGTTCTGGTGTGGATGTACACTCGCTGCAGTCCTTGAAGGCATACTGGAGAAGCATGGAGAAGAAGATGGCAAAAAGCTTCGGCGCAAGGACACAGAAGCCTGAAGAGTCCACTCCGGCTGACCAGGTCAAATGCCTTGGTCAGGTCTATGAAGGCAATGTAGAGGGGCATCTGCTGCTCATGACACTTCTCCTGCAGCTGTCATAGTGAGATCATGTCTACAGTTGACCAGCTGGCTAAGAAACCAGACTGGGACTCCGGGAGTGCATTTTTCCTGGCAGTCCTGAGGGCTTGTAATGTAGCAGGGCTAGACACAGCCTTGTAAGCCAGGAGGGATTTCCTTTTTGCCTCAGACATGGGCTCCATCTCCTCCCAGGCCTCATACCAATCAGTGTTTTTGCTCTCCTTCTTCCCATAGGCAGTTATGGCTGAGTTGTACAGAGCATTACGGAGGTGGGACCACTTGGAGTCGATGGTGTCATCAGGTGTCTCTTTGGTGAGAGCCTCATGGAGCTTGCAGATGAACTGCTGTGTCTTTTCTTTCTTGCTTGTACAGCAGGTGTTGATGCGTGGGCAAACCTTTTTCTTGACGTGGTGCAATTTCTTGGGTATTATTCGTATCTTGCTGGCCACAAGGGAGTGGTCCGTGTTGCAGTCGGCAATGTGGTAGCTGTGGGTGAGAAGGACGCTGGCTAGTTCCACACGCCTTGTGATAACAAGATCCAGGTGGTGCCAGTCGCAGGAACGAGGGTGTCTCCATGACACCTGGTGGATCTCCTTGCATTTGAAGAAGTCACATATAGGCTGTGGGAGCAGTACATCACTGTCCATTCTTGTTGATGAAGTAGGCCATGCCTCGTTTTTAGCTCCCGCTCTCGCATTGAAGACTCCTAGTAGGTAAAGGACCTCGGTACTGGGGATATTGGATATTACTTGATCCCGAGCCTCGTAGAACTGGTCTTTTTCTTCTAGGTATGAGCAAAGTGTTGGGGTATACACACTGAGGATGTTGGCTGGTCCTGATTATGTTGACAGCGGGAGAACAAGGATCCTCTCAGTGCCCGATGATGGAGGCTCGGTGAAGGCGACGAGTGTGTTCTTTACAGCGAAGCTGACACCAGACAAACTAGAATAGAGAACCGGCTGTTGCCCGTGCAGCAGATCCCCCCTCTCCACACAGCTGGTGAGCCCAAGGGTATGACTATGACGATACAACTTGGCACCAGCGGCTTCGCAGGAGTTGCCGGAGTGATGTTGAAATCAATGTCAATGTCAGACCGCCTTTTGGGACTCAGTCTACAGATTTTTTGTCAGGGTTTACTCCCTTAGCCTTCCCCATGAGTGGGTATAGCCGCAAGGCAGCAGAGGTTTGAGATCAGGGTTTTCTTTCTCCTAGATGAGCTACCACCCAAGGTTTACGAGCCCCATCTACACACACATAACAAACAGGGTAGAAAGTGCTAGTTCCAGTATTTTATGAAGAAGTAGCACTTTCTACTTGGAGAGATGGTGGAAGCAATCGAGCAGTGCTGGTAGCTCTGAGGGTGCAAGCTGCAGTGCAAGAAGTGATGAGGGCTTTGAGGTTGTGATCTGTGACTGAAGGGGAGTGAAATCTGAACAGAAGCTGTGGTATCTGAGGGTGGGAAAGATAAGAAAAGTCGATTTAAATAAATTAAATAAAATGGTAATATAGGAGTAATTTACAGATGTGTATGTACTATGAACATAATATACAGATGGCTATTACTATAAACTGAAACTTACAGAAGGGTATGTGCTATAAACAAAATATTTGGCTAATACTATGAACAGAAATATACAGAAGAATATGTACTAAGAACATAATATATTGCTGTTACTATAAACAGAAATAAGGTCGATATATTCAATGGTAAGTTAGGCGATGGTTAGCAGCAATGCAAAAAAAGAGCAAGTGTGCAAATGAGCATAGTTTTTGTGTAACGAGTCCATTACTGCAATAACGAAGTGTGAGGTGTGTATGTGTGTGTGTGTGTGTGTGTGTGGGGGGGGGGGGGCAACAGTGTATGAAGGAGATTTCAATAAAGAGATAGCTCTAGGAAAAAAGCTGTTCTTTAGTCGGCTGAAAGGAGGGCAGAAGAGAAAACAGTCTATGGGTGGGATGAGAGGAGTCCTTAAGAATGCTGCGAGCTTGACACAGATAGCGTTTCTTCTGAATGAATGAATGAATGAATGAATAGTGAAATACTGAGGAAAAAACAAATATCACAATATTACATTTCCATGTACAGTTTAATATATACAGTCATGTGAAGAGAAGATGTGGAGCTTACAAGGGTCTTCTGCCAAAACTTAATTTTCTTTGTAGATGGAAGTCTTGGCAGAAGTCATGTCTGAAGAGAACTTGGCCAGGAGTGTATGGTAAGAGTCAATATCTGCATCAATTTTTTATTTCCTACATTTTCTCTTAGACGATCTTAGCCCTCTTTGAGTATTGCACTACATATCTGAAAGCCAAGGAGCAGAACAAGAAGTCTTCTTGGGTCTGGTGGACAGAGGGCAGACATATTCCATTGAGGAAAGAGAGGGGAGAATATTGTCTGTGGCTGAGATCAAGGGTGAGGAAAAGAATTCAGGATTGGGAATAAATGAAAGAGTGCCAGAAGCTACAGAATAGGGGGAGACAAAGTGGAGGTTGCATCAGGTAAAAGAGAGGGGGTAAGAGTTAGTTTTAGGAAGGATGGGGAGGGTGACGGTGAAGGATACCAGGTTATGATCGGAGATGTGATGTGGGGTAGCAGACATCTCTTTAACTGGGGAAGGTCGGGTGAAAACCAGGTCCAGGACATTTCCTCCCTTTTGTGTGGGTAAGTAGCTGCTGGGGTGTCAGGGATCCAGAAGAGGAAGAAGATTGAAGCTTGTCAGAGGGGAGTTTGAAATCACCAAGCCCTGTCAGAGAGGTGCTCTCGGAAGGGAAAGCACTGAGCAGTGTGTCCATTTCTTCCAGGACGTCTTCTAGTGGACCAGGAGGGCAGTAGACAACAATTATAACAAGGTTGATTGGAGAGGTCACTGAAATAGCATGAAATTCAAAAGAAGAGATGGTTAAATGAGACAAGAGAAGAGGTATGAAATACCAACTTCTTGACAACAGTAGACCTGTACCACCTCCCCTACCCATTTCTTGTGGTGAGTGAGAGAAAGCATAAGCAGAGGACAGATCAGCTGGTGTAGCTGTTTTCTGTGGGGATATCCAGGTTTCAGTTAGTGCCAGAAAATTGGGAGTAGTGTGAATATAAAGCTGAGATAAAATCTACCACCACTGTTTGGGACTCAGACAGCAGAGGAGGGTAGATGAGGATACTGAAAATGTGACTTCTGTTCTGTAAACGAGACCGCATGCGATGGTACAGGTGACTACAGAGATGGGTTTGAGGCACATATCTGAAGTCAACCAAAAGTGAGATTTAAAATAAGGTTTGGCAAAATAGATCAAAACAGTTCTAGACATTTATTTACAATGAGATTTTAGGGATACTTACAAACCGAAATTGAAGGGAGAATATTCAATTTAAATGAGTAAGCCCTGCCCCCAATTCACACCTTAAGGGAGTTTGAAACTACTCCTGATTAATCAACTGATAGAACTACTAAGCAAAGACCAACACTAAATGGTTAACAATTTGCATATCATCTGTATAATAAGATAACAATGCTATTGTATAACATTGCTGATCTTATTATACACTGATGATATGCAAATAAGAAAAAAGGTTGCACCAGGGTTTAAGAATGTACAGTGTGAACGTTAGATTATGAAGAGCCAGGATTCAGTGTTAACCCTGGGTAAAGGAGTAGTGTAAAAACATCACACAAAAAAGCACAAAATTGTTATGGTAAATTCGGTATAAATTGGCAGAATATGGTTTAAAATATTGCGGCACATTGTGTGTTTCCATTCCAGGGTTCAATGTATAGGGTTTTAATGTATATTCACACAACATGTTAAAGTGTTTTTTATTTTCAAACAAGTGCAGAAACAACCAATGCAGCCAAAGTCACACGAATGAACTAGATACATGAAAAAGATGTGAAAGATATGCATCTAGTATGCATATCACTGCACCCACAACTGATCAAAAGTCACACAAATTATAAAAAGCAGTAAAGCAATTCTCCAACGATCAGTAGTGTAGATAAGATATATTAATTAACACGTGGAAATATAGCTCCTCCACAATATGGATATGAATTGAATGGATTGTGATTTTCTTCATTGTCGTTATAGAATGTGATTTAAAGCAAACTCTTCTCTCCTCAGGCTCTGTAAGAGTGACACAATCTTCCAAAGAGGTACAGGCCAGTAATTTGTTTCAGATGTTACTTTCACAAAGACTTTACTTACAAACATTTTAATGGTTTTTATTTTCTATTTCAGACAAATGAAGATTATGAAAATGATCAAAATTTACTTCCTGTTCAAGCAAGAGTAAAAGTCAGTTTACCTGAATCTCACTACAAGAGTTTAGACCCAACCACCAGCCAATCAGGCTCAGTCTACCAGAATCTGTTAGTTACAAATAACCAATCAGATTCAGTCTACCAGACTTTGTCAATTACTAATAACCAATCAGACTCAGTCTACCAGAGTCTGTCCTATTTCAATAAACATTAAGATTCTGAATACTTCTTTTCGCCATCCAAGTGGACTGGTTTGAGACAGGGAAAGCCTTGCAAAGGAATAACATAACGTAACCTAACATAGCCCAGTGAGACATAGCATAACATAAAGTAACATAGCCTAGCAGGGCATAACGTAACCCAACATAGCCTAGCAGGGCATGGCATAAAGTAACCTAACATAGCCTAGCGAAGCATAGCCTAACATAGCCTAGCAGGGCATAACATAGCCTAGCGAGGCATAACATACCGTAACTTAACATAGCTTAACAGGGCATAGCATAATGTAACCCAACATAGCCTGGTGAGGCATAGTATAACGTAACATAGCCTAGCAGGGCATAGCATAAAGTAACCTAACATAGCCTAGCGAGGCATAACATAACGTAACGTAACTTAGCCTAGCAGGGCATAACGTAACCTAACATAGCCTAGCAAGGCATGGCATAACATAACCTAACATAGCCTAGCGAGGCATAACATAGGGCAACGTAACCTAACCTGGCCTAGCGAGGTATAGCATAATGTAACACAGCCTAGCAGGGGATAGCATAATGTAACACAACATAGCCTAGCGAGGCATAGCATAACCTAACATAGCTTAACGGGGCATAGCATAATGTAACCTAACATAGTCTAGTGAGGCATAGCATAACAAGTCGTGGCCTAATGGTTAGAGAGTTTGACTTGTAATCCTAAGGTTGTGGGTTTGAGTCTCGGTCCAGCCACGATTGAGGTGCCCTTGAGCAAGGCACCGAACCACCCAAATGCTCCCTGGGCGCCACAGCATTAATGGCTGCCCACTGCTCCGGGTGTGTGTTCACGGTGTACGTGTTCACTGCTGTGTGTGCACTTTGGATGGGTCAAATGCAGAGAACGAATTCTGAGTATGGTTCACCATACTTAGCCGTATGTCACGTCACTTTCACTTTCACCTAACATAGCCTAGCGAGTCATAACATAGCGTAACGTAACCTAACCTGGCCTAGCCTAGCAAAATGCAACATAGCCTAGCAAGGCATAGCCTACCTAGCATAACAGACTGCAACAAACACGCCAGCCCGGTCGCTTCCGGCTCAACAAACGCACCATTAGTTCAAAGCGTTTTCAAAACGTCCCCTTCGGCTCGAGTATACTAATAGTAATCACGACCTCTTATAGTGCCATATCACGAACACAAAAGGAGATAACTTGCACTTTAATCTCTAATAGCCGCCGAATTTAACTCGCAGCAGCAGCAATGCAGAGGAAACAGCCCCATAACATGATGAGCTGGCATAGCAAAGCATATCGAGGCATAGCATTACATAGCATGAGGTAATCTAGCCTAGCAAAGCAAGCATGGCATGACCCATCGTGACATGCATAGCAAAAGCATAGCATAACCTCATCTTATAACATAGCATAACATACTATAATATAACCTAGCATAGCATAACATGCATAGCATATCAAAGCATAGCCTAACAGACTGTACAACACGCCAGCCCTTCCGGCTGAACAAACGCACTATTATACTGTACACGAACATGCGCGCCATATCGATTTACCGTAAGGTCGAAGCGTCATCAAACCTCCTTTTAGGCTCAAGTATACTAATAGCATTCACGACCTCTTATAGTCCCATTTCGCGAAACCAAAAGGGGATTTGGTTTAAACTCTAATTAGCCATCACATTTGAATTGCAGCAGCAAAGCAGAGGCAGCAGTGCCACAAAAGAAGATAGCTTGCGGTTTAAACTCCAAATAGCCACCGAGTTTAAATCGCAGTTGCAGCAATGCAGAGGAAACAGCCAAGCAGATAGACTGCAAGAAGCATTTAAATAGGGCGCCCTGTTTGAAATGGACCAATAGCGTGCTTAGGAATCAGATCAGCTGATGGGCGGGGTTAGAAAATTGACATCAGCTGATAGCTGAGCTTGACTATGTGGCCTGCCTGAACTGACGCTGAATGCTATATATTTTTTAGTCTTTTGACTTGATTTTTTTTTTGGTGAAATCCAAGACATGTGGCTATGACCCTCAGTTGTTGTTTACCTTCTATCATTAAATACAGCAATAAGTTTAATCAGTTTATCAGTAAACAACTCAGACGGAAATCAAAACCCTCCATTCTAGCCTATTTAACTTTGTCAGTAAGGCCTAGAATCACCGTGACACTTGTATCTGAAACTAGAGACTCTCTTCTTTCCAATGAGACCCCTGGGTGTCAAAGTATGTGGGAGCTGTACCACTTTTTAGGTGGGTAGCTCATGTAGGCGAAAATCATGAAAATAGGGGGCGATCCATAAGAGGTTGGTTTTATTATTATTTGTATTTATTTCCTCAACATTGCGGTCAGCTTCCTGGGGTCCTCATTTTTTGTCGGCTTCTGTGTTTTGGTTCCTGTTTCCTATATTTATATTTTGTGTTGTTGCGTCCAAAGATGTGTATTTTGTCCTGTCCTTTGGTTGCTGTTGTGTTGTCTCCTGCTCTCCTGTGGCTCCTCCCACTGTCTGCTCTCAGGTCACCTAATTGCTTCCTAACAGCTGCACCTGCACTGCTGCACGGAAGAAGAGGAGTTTAAAAGCAGAGCAGAAGGCTCAGTCGAGGAGACCTTTTTCTCATGTTATGCTTGCTAACCACTCACTTACTCATTTTCTACTGCTTTATCCGAACTGTCACGGGGAGCTTGTACCTATCTCAGGCGTCATCGGGCATCAAGGCAGGATACACCCTGGACGGAGTGCCAACCCATCACAGGGTACATACTCTCATTCACTCACGCAATCACACACTTCAGACAATTTTCCAGAGATGCCAATCAACCTACCATGCATGTCTTTGGACCAGGGAGGAAACCCCCGAGGCACGGGGAGAACATACAAACTCCGCACACACAAGGCGGAGGCGGGAATCGAACCACGACCCTGGAGGTGTGAGGTGAACATGCTACCCAATAAGCCGTGCCCCCGCTTGCTAACCAATGTTATAGTAATTAGTGACTTTGGTGCTGATTGTTCTTTTTGTAATTTCGGGAATGGTAGGGAGGCGGGTTCCATTTTATTTTGGGAATACTTGTTTTCCCCTGTTTTGTGTTAGCTAGGGAATGAGTTCAGGTACCTGTTATTAATTTTACCTTTGTGTTCCAGGTTAGGAAGATTTTCGCTCCCCAGGCACCCCTGTTCTCTGACAGAAATAAATACACATAATAATTAAACCAATTACAACCAGATGAGTATTACAAAAACAATGAGCTGCAACTTTCTATTGTTAAACTCCGATAAGACAGAAATACTACTCATAGGTCCAAAAACAAGTGCACAGAAACTCTCTCAACTTAACCTCCATTTAGAGGGATGTACTGTTACTAGTAGCTCGACAGTGAAAGACCTGGTGTTATATTAGACAGTACCCTGTCTTTTAAAAACCATATCGACCATACTACCAAAACAGCCTTCTTCAACCTTAGAAATATTGCCAAGCTGAGAAACATCCTGTCTGTATCTGATGCTGAGAAGCTAGTTCATGCATTCATGACCTCTAGACTGGACTATTGTAATGCATTACTAGGTGGTTGTCCTGCATCTTTAATAAATAGGTTACAGTTAGTCCAAAATGCAGCTGCCAGAGTTCTCACAAGGACAAGAAAGTATGACCATATAACCCCAATTTTATCATCTCTACACTGGCTACCTGTTAAGTATAGAATTGATTACAAACTGCTGCGACTTACGTACAAGGCTCTTAATGGTTTAGCTCCCATGTATCTAACTAGTCTTCTAACACGTTACAATCCTTCACGCTCTCTGAGATCACAAAACTCAGGACTTCTGCTAGTTCCCAGAATATGTAAGTCTACTAAATGTGTTAGAGCGTTTTCTTATTTAGCTCCCAAACTTTGGAATAGTCTTCCTGATAGTGTTTGGGGCTCAGACACACTTTCCCAGTTTAAATGTAGATTAAAAACTCACCCCTTTAGTCAGGCGTACACATAATACATCCCATAATATCATGCACTAGTACGTCAGACCTGCACATTTTTATGAACAGCAGATATGTTAATCCCTCTCCACTGCTTCTCTCTTTGTACCCATCCCGAGGCATCCAGACACTGTACCAGCTCCCAACGTCCTCTGTAGGACGAAGCCTTTTGGACGTCCACTTGAGCCGAGGCCGACTCTAAGAATCCTGAGACATCTCCAGTTAGTCTCTGTGACACTAAGGAGATCCGAAGTCCATGATCTTTACACCAATACAACATTTAACTGACTGTATATTACAATCACACCCCCAGTGTCACCCATATGAGGATGGGTTCCCCCTTGAGTCCGGTTCCTCTCAAAGTTTCTTCCTTTACCAATTTAAGGCAGTTTTTCCTTGCCACTGCTGCCTGAGTCACCACAGACTTGCTCATAGGGGAATAAATACATACATATTGTGAACTATATACATCTAATAATAATATAGAATTTTTTTATTCTGTCAATTCTTTTACTTTTATTATTTTCTATTTCCTTTATCATTCCTTATGTTTACCTTCTGCTCTATGTTTATGTTCTGTAAAGCTGCTTTGAGACAATATTTATTGTAAATAAACTTAAAAAAAAACTATACAAATAAACTTGAATTGAATTGAATCTTTACTTTTTGTTCAGCGGTTGGACATGAGAGATTTATCTTTTGAGTACATATTGAGCAGTAACGAGATTTTCTGGAAGTGTTTGATTACAGATGTCAGGGAAGTGTTTTACAGTCACTACACAGGAAGTGACACATCACCCATGTGGTGTATGAGTATGTTGAGTGTTGGTTAGAACATCTACTAATATGAAAATTAATGAGGTAAAGTGTTTGACATACAGCTCACAAGAACAGCTTCACTCTTATGTAGTCTGATAGAAGTGACAGAAGGCCTCGACTGCACTACAAAGAACAAGATTTGTGACGTTCTTGTACTTGAGCAGAATGTTAATCCATATAATGATGTCACTGTATTGCAGAAGATTTCAGAAAAAAAACAAAAACATTACTGTCTGTTGCTTCGGTTCACATAATGTCAAGTTCTTCACTTTATGACCATCACAAGCCATTATGGGCTTTAATCTTCAACAAGGATGCAGTGATTATTGAAGGTCAAGGCTTTGTTTTAATGTAGAAATCCCTGGAGCACATCTAGTTTCAGACTGGTACATTTTACAAACTATTATATAGTCAAACTCTCTACAGACTGAGAGGAAAAACAAAGAAGTGACATCACAGTTACATTGCAGTACACAACTCCACTGGTCATTAGTTTAGTATCAGAAACATGTTTTCTGTTCTTTTGTTTCTGTTACATTGACAGCAGCTGTTGTAACAACGACACTCAACACTTCACACAGACTTCCTGAGTGGTTTTCTGTCAGCAGCTCAAAAGTGGAAGTGGACATGATGTTGCTTTCTACTAACGCCATACAAAAAGACGCCCAGTCACAGAGACAAGGACAGTGCTGGAGTGTGGTATAACTTATATTTTATTATTTATTATTTTCTGAGTCTGGATTTAGAATGAAGATCCTCCTCATCTTCACCGTCTTCCTCACTCCAGGTAAGTAAAAGCACTTCACATTAATCTTCATTGTAAGTGTAACATTAAAGAATTGGACATTTAGCACAGACCTTGTATTCATGGGCTCCTGTGTTTAATGTAGTGAAGTTCAGGGCTGCTGAGACTTTGTGTTTAGCTTCAAAAGCACACAGAGGAGCTTCACTTCACTTAGTGCATGAAGAAAAGTACATGTTTAAGTGACCACGTGACCACGACACAAGTGAACATGATCTCTGTTTATTTACAGTGTAAAACTGAAGAGTTGTTCTAACACTAGTCCTTAACTACATGTCACATGTTTAAAGATCAGGGCTGATGTTTTATCAGAGCGGTCGACCTGCAACCTCGTCTCTCTTCTTCCTGTTAATCAACACAAAATGTGGGTTTAATATATAGATATCAGATGTTTGACATTAGGGGTGGGTGATATAGCCTCAAAATTATATCTTGATATTTCCAGAATATTTGCAATAATGACATTTATGACAGTATAGACAAAAAATATGGTACAACATTTATTAGCTGGCAGCAGCATTTATTAGTGCCATCAAAATGAAGGCATTTTCCATCCAATGCGCCATCATTGATGACAGATTCCTTAATCTGAAGTGTGAATCTATTGTCATAAAGTGGCAGCAGCAGCATTATAGTGCAATAGTAGTGACAGTCACACAACATGAGTCAAATGTAAACACAGTACAAACGGTGCTTGGTACGAGTTGGTAGTGTTTTCCCTTTATAACATAACTCCTTAACACTAGTTTAACAGTAACTAAAGTAATTTAACCTTGTAACTTATCAGGAGCCTGCACATAATTGTTACCTAATAAAATTGATCTAAATTTTAAGTACAAATGTAAACAAACAGCAGAAAGACGAAGAAACCTTCACAATGTAAATCTGCCTATAAAAATAAAATAAAAATGCTATCAAAACTTAAGTAACACTTAAATTAAATGAGGTATAATATCAGCGCTGAAACTATTGTATTGCCTCTAATTCTTTGTGCAAACATAAAATGGATGTCAGGTAAGAATCTCAGTGCTGGAACTGTACAAGTAAACACTATCTAGCCGTCCATGTGGCAGACACATCACCAGCATATTCACTGATGTTGGATTAAGAGCTGATCTTTGACAAGTTACTATACTAAGTTACTATATTCCTGCCAGTGCTGAATAGCCTCTAGGAGGCAGCACCGGTGGCAGGGATGCAGAAGTATTTCTTGGCTATATGGCTGTTCCGAGGAAAGTTCACCTCATGTGTCTTCCACCACATACAGTAAGTGGATCAGTGTCACTGTCTGCTGGTGGGCAGTTTAAGTAGCTGTAATTCAGCTGTGACTTTCTCTGTCTCAGACACGGCTGTCTTCTCTGTTGCTGCATCCATGGTTGAGGCAAAAAAAAACATTAAAAAGATAGCGTAGCTGTCATGAGCAACGAACCACCATGGGAGCGTCGCCATAGAGACGCGTCTCCAGAGTACTAGCGCGCTTCCGGACTACAGTTCCCATCAGCCACCTCTCCTCCTGATTACACCGCCACCTGTTCCTCATCTCCTATTCACATAAAGCCACGCTTGAACTGCAAACCTATGCGAGGTCTCGACTTGTTTTTCTGCAGTCATTCTGAGCGTTTCCCTGTTATTACTTCTGCTTTCTCTTTCTGACTTACTGATTGTTTGCCGCCTGCCCCGACCTTTTGCCTGTCCCCGATTCTGATTCTGCTCACTATCTGACATAGTGTTTTTCTGGTTCTGATCTCTGCCTGTTTGACTTCGCCTGTGTTTATATTCAATAACCTACTGCTGCAAATGGATCCCCAGCCGTATGCCTCCTCTTCGTTACAGTACCGGCTAATTTGTCACGGAATATCGCTGGCATAATTTGTCACAGTGAGGCAGGTGGGGGAGAAAGGCACATGCCGAGGCAGCCAGAGAGGGCAGAGAGATGTCCACAGTTGAGCAGAAGGGGCGAGAGAATTCCACAGCCGAGTAAAGGGCCGAGCGACGTCCACAGTTGAGCAGAAGGGCCGAGCACAACCCCCAACGAACCGTGGCCAGACCGACGTCTCGAAAACCAGAATGGGAGGGAGGGAGGGAGGGTGGGAAAATCCTCTGCATGAAGCATAAAATTAAAAAAATATCCATGGAACAAAATATAGGGCCTGTAAAGCCCCCCGCAGACAGGAAATTAGGTGGCATCCTTCACGGGAAACCGGGTAGTGAAGCGACATCCCCCACCGGAACAGACCAATGTCACACAAACAACAAAAGTCTCTCTCTCTCTCTCTCTCTCTCACACACACACACACACACACACATACACACACACACCACACATCACACACACACTCACTCACACTCACACACACACACACTCACACACACTCACACGCACACACTCACTCGCGCACACTCAATAGCGCACACACACGATAATTGGCACACACACATGCACCCCCCCACACACACAGTTTCACTCTTACATTCTCACACACACACACACACACACACACACACACACACACACACACACACACACACACACATTCACTCTTACATTCTCACACTCACTCACACACACAGTCTCACACACGCACACACATTCACTCACTCTCACTCTCTCTTTCTCTCTCTCTCTCTCACACACACACACACACACACACACACACACACACATAAATCTGTACATGCACACACAAACACACACACACACACACACACACACACACACACACACAAACACACAAATTCTCTCTCTCTCACACACACACACACACACACACACACACACACACACACACACACACACACACACACACACACACACACACACACACACCCTTTAAGAAAGCCTGATGTGTAAATGTCACATGTTCATTATGGTAGAGAGATGAATCTGTGTGAAATGGCAATGTTTTGTAAATGAAGTTAAATGTATTAAAAGTCTTCATTTCCTCTTGTGGAGACTTTTGTGATGTTCTGTACAATAGACCTGATTTAATAAGGGTGTAAACTCAGAGTGATAAATGGTCTGTTTCCTTTCTTCCAGTTGATCCCACCATCAGTTCTGTCTCACACACCACACACTTCACTCCAACCCATGGGGACACGACACATTCAGTAACAGGTATAAACTTTTTTACCTGACTTCTTCTTCACATTTCTCTCACATCATTAAATCTGTCTCTTTTTTTATTTCAGATAAGTTACTAACTTAACTACCCACAAAACCCCCATCACTCCCCCATCTCAGGGTATGTAGAATATCTACCATGTTATTTTAAACATGTTGCTCTGCTCTGTGCTTTAACAATTGACAGGAAGTAACTGTAGACCCATTACCATGATTTCATTTCCTTTTAACCATCAACATCACAGCACCTTCTAATGATGAACATGTCACAGAACACACACATTACAGACAGAATACACACATTACAGGCAGAATGCACACATTACAGGCAGAATACACACATTACAAACAGAATACACACATTGCAGACAGAATACACACATTGCAAACAGAATACACACATTACAGACAGAATACACACATTACAGACAGAATACACACATTACAGGCAGAATACACACATTGCAGACAGAATACACACATTACAAACAGAATACACACATTACAGACAGAATACACACATTACAGACAGAATACACACATTACAGGCAGAATACACACATTGCAGACAGAATACACACATTACAAACAGAATACACACATTACAGGCAGAATACACACATTACAAACAGAACACACATTACAGACAGAATACACACATTGCAGACAGAATACACACATTACAAACAGAATACACACATTACAGACAGAATACACACATTACAGACAGAATACACACATTGCAGACAGAATACACACATTGCAGACAGAATACACACATTACAGACAGAATACACACATTACAGACAGAATACACACATTACAGGCAGAAAACTCAATTTAGGCCAAAAAAATGGCAGTATATTTGTTAGAAGACATTTTGCAGAAAATAAAATAATAATAATAATAATAATAATAATAATAATAATAATAATAATAATAATAATAATAATAATAATCCCGTGGGCCCACCACCTGCAGGAGGAACCATAAGGGGTCGGTGCATTGTGGATTGGGTGGCAGTCGAAGGGGCCTCGGCAACCCAATCCCCGGATACGTAATCTGGCTCTTGTCCAACCGGGAGGAGGCCCAGGGGAAGACCTAGGACACGCTGGAGGGACTATGTCTCTCGGCTGCCCTGGGAACGCCTGGGTATTCCCCCAGAAGAGCTGGAGGAAGTGTCTGGGGAGAGGGAAGTCTGGGCATCCCTGCTTAGTCTGCTGCCCCCGCGACCCGGCCCCGGATAAAGCGGTAGAAGATGGATGGATGGATGGATAATAATAATAATAATAATAATAATAATAATAATAATAATAATGTATTCTCAGTATTTATTCACCGATATTTTGCATACTCTTCATCTTGACCTTATTTATGGGCATTACCTCCTATGTTTTCTAAATACACTGACCTAATTTCCCCTTATTTCCCATTACCTTTTCCCCATATGCCCATTTATGGATTTTCCTCCCCTTAGTTCTCAGGGCATAGGTCTGTGAACCAATGTCTTTTTCATTCTACATAACAAGTTATCGCTATGAGCTAAGGTCTGAGAACCATGGTCTTCTTCATTCTCCATAACAATTTCTGAGCTAAGGTCTGGGAACCATGGTCTTTTCCATTCTACATAACAAGTTTGTATTTGTTATTACAAATGTGCTCAGACTGACTAGGCCTGACAGCCCCGACTCTGGTTACTTTTGCTAAGTTTATGATTACAATAAATATCTTTGGCCTACAACATTGCCTACATACGTCTTATCACAGCAATTGTAATATTTTGCAAGGCCTAATACTTTACATTGGTTATAGTATTGTAAGGAATAATACTTTAATTATTTCTACTAAGATCTTTTACAACACCGTACATCATATTTCAGGGTACAATGCCATGGTCCTCTAGATTCATAGCAATCCGGACTTATAAAGTTTAACCATGGATTCCAATCACAGTATTCTTGCCATATTTTTGGTGAATCTTTGTCTTTTATTTCCATTCAATACACTTTGTCCAGATCTATGATTTCTTCTTCTTGGCTTACTACCAATTATTATTGGGCTAACATTTCAGGGAGTGTTATCCATACTCCTGTTTGTCCACAATTTATTTTAGCTCATAATTTGCATATCACATCTCTTCTGGGAAGATTGGCTGGAGTGTCGGAGGAATATAATAAAGGTGCTCGCACTATTATTCCTTCTTTAGTGATCCAATGAGGCTCATAAACGGTAGAGTCTGAGTTTTCCCTGAGAAGCCCACTGTCTTTATTGCTCTACATGTGAGGGATAAGCTTTGAGCCATTTTTGCCAATGCTTGTAAATGTGGCTCCTGTGTCAATCAGGAATGGGGCCTGTACTTCATTTCCAATTCCCACCATAATCGTTGGTTCTTGTGCAAGATGCATTGCACCAGCTCCCCCTCTGGCTTCTCTAGGCCTCCTCACATTCCCCCTGGAGCTGGCCCTATTGGGCTCCCTCCTGGTGGACCTGGGGCTTGACCTTGGATTCCTGGGCCCATCCAGCTCCTTATGTTATCGTAGGCGCTTGCTGTGTTCCTGGCTTCATTCCTTGTTGAAGGAAAATCTAATAGGTTTGTTGTGGATGGTTTATTAAGTTTTTGTTTGTGTATGCAAGTGTAATGTAAATACTCAACTGTACCTGTTCCAATTTTATGGTAACAGTTTTGAATCTTATCGACCTAGATGCTTCATATCTTTCTGTTCTATATTGGTAGGACTGTAACATGAGTTTGAGATAATATAAAGCTAAATACAATACAATGATGAAAGGTTGCAGGGTATTTTTCTTGTCTTCATCATCTCCCCCTCCTATTTTGCTGGTGATACCAACTTCATGGCAAACAGCTGATCACAGTTTCGACCTGTATTTGATACTTATGAAGTAATTTATACTGACGTACGTGACATCACTTATGATGTAATTATACTGACATACCTGTCCCTTAGTGACACTTGTTTTCGGATTGCATAGGAATCCCTCCCGCTCTCCCACTAAAGGATGTGTCTTAGTTTGCACGAAAACTATCAGAGTTGGTCTTACCTTAAACACAGGTGTCCTTCGAAGTCCCTCGGTCTTCTAACAAAGGATCCTCTTCAAGTTCTTCTACCTAATCTATTGTTTGAATCTTTAAATGAAGGAGTCAGACTTAGACCTTTTTGTCTTTTCAGGGTCCTCACAATGGGAGGCTTTGTTTTTATTAAAAGTAGTGTAATACAGATAAATGTGTGTATTTTTTTTGTAAAATAAAAATAAAAGAAAATTACAAAAAAAATCTCCTTCAAATAATCAGACAGTATTAGAATAAGTAAAAATAATTAAAATGAAAATATTATAACAAACCAAGAAACACTCTCCAAGTGTAAGCTTGCGTTTGTTCTCTGATGCACACAGAGTATAACATGCACTGAGGCTGTCTACACTAGAATGCATACACAATGTAATTCAAGACAAGTTTTTATACATTTTCAAGCCTTTCACTAATACGGCATTCATATTGACTTTAAAACAAACATTCCTTTCCATTCCTCTTTCCCCAAAGTCAGTAACCTTGTGGTCAGTGACCGGTTGTATACTTTAAGGTATTCAAACAGCACAACCTTGCAATATCATCTTACTAACTAAGTCCTTCCCCTACACGCGTTGTGGTTTCACTTTATGGGTTACTGTCAGCAGTATCCCATGAGCACTGAGGGTTGACTTTTTTAAGAGAGCCTTCATATAACGTACTCAGCACATCTTATCTTTTAACACATAAACAATTTTATTGCATACATATTTTGAAAACAAAGAAAGAAAAATAAAGTAAAGAAAATTTAATCACTTTAAAATTCTTGATCTTGATGCATTCTTCATTTCTGTCTCGGTACAGAGTCTGATTCTTTTTCATCCATTGATTTCTTCATTCCTCAAGCTTCATATTCTGTATTTTATTCAACAGTTGTTTTATTTCTTCTGCTACCTTTTCTATTCTCTTCCTTTTTTCTTCTCTTTGTCTTTTTTTCCTATCTGTACATTTTCTGGTATTTGTAGCATTAATCTCACTTTTCTTTTGTATGGGAATATGAAAGCAGGGTTTTGAAGTTGGATAGCATTGATAAGGTTCCTCCAATGAGCATGAAGTTAACCATTCATTTCCTTCATCAACCATTCTACCTACCATTCTCACAACACTTATCATCTAGACCCACACAGTGTTAATACCATTACTGAGACACCAGCAGATCCCTCATATCCTCCAGCAGATCCCTCAGATCCTCCAGAGGATCCCTCGGATCCTTCATCAGATCCCTCAGATCCTGCAGCATATCCAACTCAATGTTCAAACAATATTTTGTGCAGTAATACTAGAATGAACACAGTTTCTTAGCAGCAGGTCCTTGAGAACATGTATAGAATTGTTTCTATTGGTCCGAATGCTTCGGTACCTTTTTCCAGATAGCAGGAGGGTGAAGAGTGTGTGTGAGTGGTGTGTGGGATCATCCACAATGCTGTTGGCTTTGCAGATTCAGCGTGTGGTGTAAGTGTCCATGATAGAGGGAAGAGAGACTCCAATTATCTTCTCGGCTGTCCTCACTATTCGTTGCAGGGTCTTGCGATCCGAGATGGTGCAGTTCCTAAACCAGGCAGTGATGCAGCTGCTCAGAATGCTCTCAAAGGTCCCTATGTAGAACATAATCAGGATGGGGAGAGGGAGATGTGCCTTTCTCAGACTTCGTAGGAAGTTGCTGGGCTTTCTTGGTGATGGAGCTACTTTGAGTGACCAGGCGAGGTTCTCCGCTAGATGATCACCAAGAAATTTGGTGCTATGGATGATCCGCCGATGTTCAGCAGAGAGTGGTCGTGCTGTTTTATCAACATTCAGAGAAAGGTTGTTGGCTTTACACCAGGCAGTTAGATGTTGCACCTCCTCCCTGTATACTGACTCGTAGTTCTTGCTGATGAGACCGACCACAGTCGTGTCATCGGCGAACTCGATGATATGGTTAGATCTGTGCTGCAGAGTCGTGAGTCAGCAAGGTGAACAGCAGTGGACTGATCACGCAGCCCTGAGGGGCGCTAGTGTTCAGTGTGGTGGTGCTGGAGATGCTGTTCCCGATCCGGACTGACTGAGGTCTCCCAGTCAGGAAGTCGTGGATCCAGTTGCAGAGGGAGGTGTTTAGTCCCAGCAGGCTCAGCTTAGAACGTAAATAGCACCATATTGAATCCAGATTGGCCACTGAGTGCTTTTGTTCTTTTATTATATGATATTATGATATCAATATTAATAATTAAACCTGTACAATACTAATGTTTCATTATATTAATGTGCTACACTTAAATAGGAAAACTATTAACTGCTTTTGTTGCAGAGATTCACGGATGAATGAACTTCAACAGCTCATGTTTACAGTGTGGCTCTTATATAGTGTCTTATATTTACATTTATATTTACATCATTTATCAGATGCTTTTAATCAGTTCAACTGACTGAAGTGCTTTACAGTCTTTATTAATAACACATGTTCCTGCTAGTCCAGTAGATCAGTGAACCATCTGAGAACCATCAGTCGAAGCACCCAGTTGGACTGGTACAGAACGAGAAGAAATGAAGATGAAAATGATTCCTTAAGAGCTTAACAAAGTGCTAGTTTAAGTTCTTTTTGAAGAAGCAGGTCTTTAGTGTTTGTTTAAACTCAGTTAGCTTTAGCAGCTTAGATGTCATTTATGGCAGATGGTAAATGGTCAGGGCAAGCTAGGATTTTCAGCATGTTTTTTTTTTTCAGGTTTCACATAATGAAAGGAACCTCAGCCTTTATTGTTTAATGTTCTGTCTAATTAAATTATTTAATATTCCCAGGTTACACAGATGCTTTTGTAAAAGTGTACAATTGATTTAATTGAATGAAAACCAATCTAAAACAATCAAAACCAAATACAGAAACAACAAACAAACAAACAAAACATATGTAAAGTTATGTGTAAAATTGCTCAATAAAAGTGAAAGAAGTCAGATATACACAGAGTTAAACAAGAGGAAGCAGAAATATGACACATATTTTACTATTAACAGAAACATCAACCTCCATGAGTAATAAATGTATTGAATCCAGATTTTCTAAACATCTTGAGACAGGGAAATTAAATCAGTGTGTAAAATACAGTCCATTATCAAAAGGGATTTATATATAAATAAACTTATACATATTCTGAATGTTCCAGGTGTCGTATATATTTTTGACAAAATTGTACTTTTTAAAAACTATATTAAAATATAAGATGGCTTTCTTTTTACCTGTTGTACTGTTGTCAGAACTGCTGTGATAAACATGAATCAACACTTTTTGAACAATCAGATTTGAGAAATAAATAGTATTCGAATGCCGTGGTGAACTAGGGGTGGCACGGTACATGAAAAAATACCCGAACCGCTCGGTTCGCTTGTCTCGGTTCGGTTCGTGTGTGCGTTGCACGGTTCGACGCATGCACAATGTAGCCCCCTATATTACCAATATAAATGAATTGAATTGAATAAATGTAGATTAAATTCTTACCTCTTTAATCAGCCATACACTTAATACATCCCATAATATTGTGCTCTAATACATCTGACCAAATGCACATTATCATCTAGTGCTTGCTAATATTATGAACATCAGCTACGCTAATTCCTCTCCACTGCTTCTCTCTTTCTACCCATTCTGAGGCATCCAGAGATTGTAGATTTCAGACCTTCACTGAGATGAGACCAACCCTGTGAGAATCCTGAGACATCTAGAGATGTTCCAGCTCCAGTTGGACTCTGCTTCATGATATATTAAGACATTCTAAGAGTAGATGCCAACTCCATGTGGTCTTGAGGACAACAACCTCCTCATTAATACACAATTGTGAGACTGTATATTTATAATCACACCCTCCAGTGCCACCCAAATGAGGAAGAGGTTCACTTTACAGTCTAGTTCCTCTCAATATTTCTTCATCTTCTTTCTATGGTGCTTTTCCTCACCACAGCCTCAGTCACCTCAGGCTTGTTCATTAAAAAATATAACACATTTAACTATAAGTCTAACATTAATCTTAAAGTTTTGTATTATATTAATCTTTGTATAATATTGTTCTGAGACAATGACATTGCTAAAAGTGCTATACAAATAAAATTGAACTGAACTGAATAAAGTGGTATGATGTATAATATGTAATATAAAGGGCTGCTAAAAAGAACAAATAACTCAGAATGATTAGCATTCAGATGAATGCTAACTAGCTATTTACAGTAGCATAAACACAGGAGTTGCTCTTGCTCTTGTAGATGGCTGTTGGAGCTGCACCATAAGAGCTGGTCTCAAAACTCACTGCTGCATACATGGGACTTTCACCTGATTTCACCACTGATGGTGAAGTAGCACTGACTGCTGAGGGTAACTGAGCTGTGGAGTAGAAGTCCTGATCAGGAGAATCTGATGGGTTTTGTGCTGTAGAATAAACAGTTGTCGGTAATTCAGTGTTGCAGTAAATGGTTTCAGAACCGTCAGGGAGGTTTGTGGATAACTGAGCAGTGCAGTAAATTGTGTTAGAAAGAGATCTGCTGTCTTTAACCTCCTCGTAGTCACAGACTGGTGCTGGAAGCTGAGCACAAGGAGGAAAAGAAACAATTATATTCAATTTAGGTACAAAAAAATTGAGAAAATAAAACATGCATTTCTGTAGAAAAAAAAAAAAAAGCTCTTAAAACCAGCTTAAACAGATTAAAGTCTTAAATATGGTCTAAAATTTGTATATATTTCACTTTAATTAATTTAAATTCCAGATGCTTTAAATCCACATCTTTATAATGTTTAATAATTTTGTTGTGGTTTTGTTAAAATCAGCTTTTAGAAAAACACAACTCACCACACGGTGGTTTGAGGAGCTTTTTAAGGATTGGGCTGATGGTGAGACTGAAAGTTGTAGAAAAATATAAGCAACCGTTTTAAAGATGACATTACGATATTTGAAAAAAAAATCATAAAAACAAATAATATAAATAAATAAATGAATACAGTTTGTAAAGGGTGCTTGTCTCTATGGACCTCATGCATGTACATTTCTCTCTCCTTGGAGGATTAATGTCTCTGGAGACTTGTTTAATTTACTCTTATTTATTAAGTTAATAAATGCCCTGATTAATAGTGTTAATGTGTCTCCAAATATGCATTTTAAAAATTAAAATGTTATTTTGAGAAAAGTAAAATTTTGCAATTCTGTGTAATAAAATAAAAATGTAAAACATTAAACATTATTATTATTATTATTATTATTATTATTATTATTATTATTATTATTATTATTATTATTATTATGTGGGGCATGGTGGCTTAGTGGTTAACACATTCACCTCACACCTACAGGGTTGGGGGTCCGATTCCCGCCTTGTGTGTGTGGAGTTTGCATGTTCTCCCAGTGACCCGAGGTAGTTCGCATAAGCGGTAGAAAATGAGTGAGAATGAGTGAGTAATATTATTATTATTATTATTATTATTATTATTATTATTATTATTATTATTATTATTATTATTATTATTATTATTATTATTGGACTCCTATTGGCTATTTATCCTATTGGCTCCTATTTATGGTGTTCACTATAAGATCTTCCTTTTATTTTGGGCATCTGGACAGTGAATGTGTAGTGACTGGTTTTTGAGTGTGGAGTTTCCTGATCCACCAAATTTGTCAGTATTATGAAAATCAGGTCTAAAAGCATTTAGTCACCTTTAAAAGTCATGTGATGTGTAGTTTCTACAGGAAGTGTATTGTGTGTGTGTGTGTGTGTGTGTGTGTGTGTGTGTGTGTGTGTGTGTGTGTGTGTGTGTGTGTGTGTGTGTTTGTGTGTGTGTTTGTATGTGTGTGTGTGTGTGTGTGTGTGTGTGTGTGTGTGTTTGTATGTGTGTGTGTGTGTGTGTGTGTGTGTGTGTGTGTGTGTGTGTGTGTGTGTGTGTGTGCATTTATATTACACACATAAGTGCCACCTCAGTGTTGTGCATAACATTCACTGTGTTCACCTTTCATGAGTTAATGTGTTAATAAAGTCAGAATTAAGTACATTAAGTAGTTGTGTGAATGGAATACAGTACCTTGGTTCTTCTTTTTCCACTGTATCAGTCCAGTAAATAAAAGGGCAATGAGAAGCAGCACGAGAACAACAGACACGGCAGTGATGACAGGTAAAGTTTGGAATCCTGGAAGAAAACAGAACAATTAAACTTTTAGGTTTGTGTCTATGGGAGTGTGTGTATATGTGTGTGAGTGCATGTGTGTATATGTGTGTGAGTGCATGTGTGTGTATGTGTGCATATATGTGTGTGTTTCTGTGTGAGTATGTGCGTGACTGTATGTGTGAGTGTGTGCATATACGTATATGTGTGTGTTTCTGTGTGTCTGTGTATGTGCGTGCGTGTGTGTGTGCATGGGTCTGTGTGAGTGAGTGAGTGAGTGAGTGTGTGTGTGTGTGTGTGTGTGTGTGTGTGTGTGGGTGAAAGTGTAACTGAAGCTGATGTGGTTGTTTTGTGGCCTTCAGACTGGATGTTTAACTTGATGTGGCTGAAACTGGAATATTTGGTCATATAGGAACTAAAGTCTGTATTCTTTCATGCTGATAAAATCTTTGGCTGAAAAAGTCCTTGTAAAAAACATGAGTTTACACACTTTTGGTGATTATAAACTGAACACAATCCTGAGTTTATGTAGTTAGAGTTGTGTGTTGCAGTAACATTCTAACACTCTACATGTTTTACTGTGATGTCGACTTAACACTGTAAAGTTGTGCTTTGTTTAGATTTACAGTAGGTTTTATTACCCTGGGGGTAAACACCCATACTAACACCGCTTCTACATTAGACTTGTGAAACCTTGTGAAACCTCGTGAAACGCTTCTAAATTAGACTTGTGAAACCTTCCTGTAGCTGGAGATAAAGTACGTAGGCAGGGCTTACCCCGGGCGTAGGCGGGGCTTTCATTTACATTTACAGCATTTAGCAGATCCCCTTATCCAAAGCTACTTCCATTTTTATCTCATTTTTTATACAAGGGTTAAGAAATCAGAAATTGAAGCATCCAGTTGGAAAATTGTTAGAAATTGTTATATTTATTGCTGATTAGAAAAATATTTACAGGACAGCATCAGGATTGAGCTTCAGATCAATGGTTTTGATCACGATAGCAAACAAACTATATTACAGAAAAAGTTTTGCAACAATGAAAACAATGCAGAAATGCAATTATGAAGTAAAATGTAATGAACAACATAACTTTCTTTTTTAACTTTTATTTTTTTTATGATCAGTGAGTCTTTTCATTATTTTATTTCCACACCAGGGGTGTGTGTGTGTGTGTGTGTGTGTGTGTGTGTGTGTGTGTGTGTGTGTGTGTGTGGAGCTTAATATTTAATTTGTTATATTTATAACACTAGCTTACTACCTTCATGTTTTTATGAAATACAGCAAACACGTGTGAGACACTCAGTGTCTGGTTACTGATTAGAGACAGCTGAAGGTTTAAAAAAGAAAAAAATCTCAGACAGACAGAGACGCAATGCGAGTCGCATTCTACCAAGCAAGCACCACATGTGAACGAACCCACGTTTACCAGACCTCTACTGGTTAGTAAGTACGTATTATTAATGTTACAACAACCCGAAGTAAAAAGCTGAAGAAACCCTAAACATTAACGGAAAAGCCCCGCGAACCCGAGTGACTGAGGGAGAGACAGAGAGCTGTTGTGTGTGACTGTGAGTGAGCAGAGCGAGACACAACAACACAACACGTGTATGTGTGTGGGGGAGGGGCGCTGTGACTAGCCTATCACAGAACGCTGACACAATCAGATACCCAATGATGATTTTCATTCAATCCGAGCACAGATATTGACTCGTATTACTCTTATAATACTCGTATTCGGCAGAAGTGCTTTTTCCGTACCGTATACTCGTTTCAGTATCTGGCTCATCTCTAATATCCAGCAAGTCTTTCTTTTTGTTATTTGTTTAACATTTCCCAAACAGAGAGCATGTCTGCAGTGCTACATCTCTGTGATCTGATTGGCTCTTGCCTCATGGCTCATTTTAACTGCATGTTGTGTAGATATGAGCTACAACCTAAAACATGGCATGTTTGATACACTGCATCAAAACCCCTTGTAGAGTTTGTTTAGAAGTCACCTGAAGACCTCGAGTCAGATGACAGTCTGAGTTCATTCATCTTAATGACGTGGACATTAATGACCTGGAAACATTCAACCACACGGGATCTACATATATCTTTAACTTCGTACTAAATCATATCATCAAGTTCTGCCTTATCAGCTGGACCATTAAATAAAAATGCTGACAAAAGAGCAGATGTTCTAAACCAACATGTTGGGTTGTTGCCAGAATAACTCAGTATTAAGACCTGTAACCTACCCAAACTGAGCACAAGACCACAGTGAGGCAAAGAACCACAGGGTTCTGTTCAAACAAACTAAACACTGCATGAGTAAAAACACCCTGGAGACTGAAACTGGAAATGTAGACTTCACATCTGTCCGACCCACTGTGCGATAAGTGCAAGGTGGGAATGTTACTGTGGCTGCAGCTTTAAGTTTCACAAACAGTTATGTAATCATTTCAACAGAAACCCTGAGAATACAACATTATTTTTATTTTATTTATTTTATTTTATTTTATTTTATTCAAAATGTCTTGTGAAAATATACTTCCATGAATGTTTTGGCCTAAATTGAGTTTTCTGTCTGTAATGTGTGTATTCTGTCTATAATGTGTGTATTCTGTCTGTAATGTGTGTGTTCTGTCTGTAATTTGTGTATTCTGTCTGTAATGTGTGTGTTCTGTCTGTAATTTGTGTATTCTGTCTGTAATGTGTGTATTCTGTATGTAATGTGTGTATTCTGTAACATGTTCATCATTAGAAGGTGCTGTGATGTTGATGGTTAAAAGAAATGAAAACATGGTAATGGATCTACTGTTACTTCCTGTCAGTTGTTAAAGCACAGGGCAGAGCAGCAGGTTTAAAATAACATGGTAGATATTCTACATACCCTGAGATGAGGAAGTGATGGGGGTTTTGTGGGTAGTATAAGTTAGTAACTTATCTGAAATAAAAAAGAGACAGATTTAATGATGTGAGAGAAATGTGAAGGAGAAGTCAGGTAAAAAAGTTTATACCTGTTACTGAATGTGTCGTGTCCCCATGGGTTGGAGTGAAGTGTGTGGTGTGTGAGACAGAACTGATGGTGGGATCAACTGGAAGAAAGGAAACAGACCATTTATCACTCTGAGTTTACACCCTTATTAAATCAGGTCTATTGTACAGAACATCACAAAAGTCTCCACAAGAGGAAATGAAGACTTTTAATACATTTAACTTCATTTACAAAACATTGCCATTTCACACAGATTCATCTCTCTACCATAATGAACGTGTGACATTTACACATCAGGCTTTCTTAAAGGGTGTGTTTGTGTGTACAGTATGTGTGTGTGTGAGTGTGTGAGTGAGTGTGTGTGTGAGAGAGAGTGTAAAAGTGAGTGTGAATGAATGTGAATGAGTGTGTGATGAAGTGACGAAGTGACGTGACCCATATTCAGAATATCATACCATATTCACATATGTGTGTATGTGAGAGAGAGTGTGAGTGTGTGTGTGTGTGTGTGTGTGTGTGTGTGTGTGTGTGTATGTGTGTGTCTGTGTGTGTCTGTGTATGTGTGCATGAGTGCATAACTGTGTGTGTGTGTGTGTGTGTGTGTGTGTGTGTGTGTGTGTGTGTGTGTGTGTGTGTGTCAGTGAGTGTGTGTGAGAGAGAAAGAGTGAGAGTGAGTGTGTGTGAATGAATCTGTGTGTGTGTGTGAGAGAGAGCGAGAGAGAGCGAGAGAGAGAGAGAGAGAGAGAGAGAGAGAGAGAGAGAGAGAGAGGGTGTGTGTATGTGTTTGTATTTATAAAGTGCATATGTACATGCAGATGTGTGAGTGTGTGTTTGTGGGTGTGTGTTTATATAGTGCATTAGTACACGCACATGTGTGAGCGTGTATGTGTGTGTGAACGTGTGTGTTCAGAGGGGTTGAGGGGTGCTCAGAGAATGTGCAGAACATCTTCAACATTTCCCTGAGCAACGCCATTGTTCCTACATGCCTCAAGACTTTAGTTCAGCATTCAACACAGTCATCCCTCAGCACCTGATTCGGAAGTTGAGCCTGCTGGGACTGAACACCTCCCTCTGCAACTGGATCCTAGACTCTCTGACTGGGAGACCTCAGTCAGTCCAGATCAGGAACATCATCTCCAGCACCACCACACTGGAGCTCCTCAGGGCTGAATGCTCAGTCCGCTGCTGTTCAGTCTGCTGACTCATGACTGTGCAGCAATGCACAGATCAAACCATATGATCAAGTTCGCCGATGACACGACCGTGGTGGGTCTCATCAGCAAGAACGACGAGTCAGCATATAGAGAGGAGGTGCAACAGCTAACTGTCTGGTGTAGAGCCAACAACCTTTCTCTGAATGTTGATAAAACTAAAGAGATGGTTGTGGACTTCAGGAGAGCACAGAGCGACCACTCTCCGCTGAACATCGACGAATCATCCGTAGAGATCGTCAAGAGCACCAAATTTCTTGGTGTTCATCTAGCCGGAGAACTTCACCTGGTCACTCAACACCAGCGCCATCACCAAGAAAGCACAGCAGCTTCTCTACTTCCTACGAAGGCTGAGAAAGGCACATCTCCCTCCCCCCATCTTGACCATGTTCTACAGAGGGACCATTGAGAGCACCCTGAGCAGCTGCATCACTGTCTGGTTTGGGAACTGTACGATCTCGGATCGCAAAACCCTACAGCGGATAGTGAGGACAGCTGAGAAGATCATTGGGTCTCTCTTCCCTCTATCATGGACACTTACACCACGCGCTGCATCCGCAAAGCCAGCATTGTGGATGACCCCACACACCCCTCACACACACTCTTCACCCCACACACCCCTCACACACACTCTTCACCCTCCTGCCGTCTGGAAAAAGGTACCGAAGCATTCGGCCCTCACGACCAGACAGTTTCTTCCCACAAGCCATCAGACTTCTCAATAACTGAACTGTACTATACTGAGCACAACATACACACACATCA
>NC_062535.1:18959843-19042343 GCF_022655615.1 Tachysurus fulvidraco
ACAGAGAAAATCTGGGGTCTTTAGCAGGAGATCCAGATTCAACAGGAATGTCTTTATTCACCCCATAGGGACATTCACCTCTGCAGAGATACTTCTTGTTATCTTCATATCCAGATTTATAGGGACATTTAATCTGAACTGATCTACCTCTGTATCCAGTTACTATAGTTACAGCATCAGTACCAGCTGGAGAATAATATACAGTGGAATGAAATATGATCCAGGAAGATGGTGCATCAGTGTAAGAGAAGAGGAAGGTACACAAGACATACGTGTGTGTTAGAATATCATATACACGTATTATTACACGTATAATACACGTGTTATAAACACCAAACTCTCATCCTAATAATCTAAATCAAACATGTCAGACATCTGATATCTTCTTTACTTGATAAAGTTATTAAACCCACATTTTGTGTTGATTAACAGGAAGAAGAGAGATGAGGTTGCAGGTCGACCGCTCTGATAAAACATCAGCCCTGATCTTTAAACATGTGACATGTAGTTAAGGACTAGTGTTAGAACAACTCTTCAGTTTTACACTGTAAATAAACAGAGATCATGTTCACTTGTGTCGTGGTCTGCAACGTAACTGTGATGTCACTTCTTTGTTTTTCCTCTCAGTCTGTAGAAAGTTTGACTATATAATAGTTTGTAAAATGTACCAGTCTGAAACTAGATGTGCTCCAGTGATTAAAGCAAAGCCTTGACTTTCAATAATCAATGCATCCTTGTTGAAGCTTAAAGCCCATAATGGCTTGTGATGGTCATAAAGTGAAGACCTTGACATTATGTGAACCGATGGAACAGACATTAATGTTTTTGTTTGTATTCTGAGATCTTTTGCAATACAATGACATCACCATGTGGATCAAAACTCTGCTGAAATAGCATCACAAATCTTGTTCTTTGTAGTGCAGTCGAGGCCTTCTGTCATTTCTATCAGACTAAGAGTGAAGCTGTTCTTGTGAGCTGTATGTCAAACACTTTACATCGTTAATTAGCATATTAGTAGATGTACTAACTGGGGTGGCACGGCACATGAAAAAAACACCCGAACCGTTCGGTTCGCTTGTCTCGGTTCGGTTCGTGTGTGCGTTGCACTTTTCGACGCATGCGCAATGTAGCCCCGTGCTCAGTTTCGCCTCAGACAGTTTCGCACGAACATACAGTACATATAGACAGTAAAAGTTGAGTAAAGAGTGCTGCAGAAATGGCAAGTGGAGGAGATAATGAAGGCTGCCCGGAGTTGGCGGATGCGCCGCGTCGTTCAAATCCGGCGTGTGGGAACATTTTGGATTTCATGTTACTTACGATGACAACGGAAATAAAACAGTATATATTTATGTTTAAAATATTTTGACTTGTTTAAAAGACAGCTTGTAAGAGTTCCTCTCTTTTTTTGTAAGAGCTACACTAAAAGTTGGCAGTTTGATAAATGCTAGTTAATTTCAGTCTTTGTGTGTTAAAAAGGCACAAGTTCCTGTAGAGATAACAACACATTCTCCTTTTTTTTGCCAAATAAACGAAAAGCATATCATCATCAATGTCTTCTCTCTTGCTGTATCAAAATCTCACCTACTGTAGCTTATACTCAGAAATGGTCCCAATAATGTGCTTAAAGTCAAGTCAAATTCAGTTAGTGCATGATTACATTACAAAAATCTTAATACTATATCCTAAATTGTGGATAATTAAGCTTATAATCAAATATATAAGCTATATAGCAAATGCTGAAGGAAAATTCTGTAGTGTTGAAGATTAAAAGAAAAAATAACTGTGGGTTTTGTGAACCATGCCACCCCTAGTACTAACCACCACTCAACATACTCATACACTAAATGGGTAGCGTGTCACTTCCTGCATAGTTCCCTGACACATATAATCAAACACTTCCAGAAAACCTCCCTAATGCTCAATACGTATATACTCAATATAATATCATAATACCTAAAGAACTTTTTAAAATGCATGCTTCACAATATGAACAGTTTTATAACTAATTGTCAGTAGTGTGTGAGTGTGTGAGTGAATGAGAGTGTGTGTGCCCTGCGATTGGTTGGCACTCCGTCCAGGGTGTATCCTGCATTGATGCCCGATGATGCCTGAAGGCTCCCTGTGACCCGAGGAAGTTCGGATAAGCGGTAGAAAATGAATGAATGAATGGATGAATGAATGAATGAATGAATGAACGGACATTAAAAACCCTCCATCCATTTTTGTCCCTCTTGTCCTACACAGGGTGATGAGGAACCTGCAGCTTAACCCGAGGCACAAGGCAGGAGACACTCTGGATGGAGTAGCAACACACTGCAGGATGCAATCACACACCCACAGCACTTGTCCTGGGGGAGCAAACCGGAGTTCCCAGAAGAAACCCCAGTAAAGTGATGCAAGATAAGTCTCTCATGTCCAACAACTGAGCAAAAAGTAAAGAGTCAAGTGAGAGTAAAGTGTTGCTGTTGTTTTGGTATTAGTCACTTCTTCTGAAATAGAGCAAATACTCAGACAATGAAAGAGAGAAAACAAAATCGTTTTATTTACTCATATTAAGATATAAATATTCAGCTTCATTACTGAATGATATCCTCTATTATAAAGAAATTTCCATCTTCTTTATGCTACAACTGTTGGTTTACAATGACAGCTACATTCAGAGCATGTATATTAAAAAGCTGCTTTTATTTACTGATTTAAAACCGAGAAAGGAAAGCGCTTAGCTTGTGACGCTAACATGCTCAGCACATCCTGTGTGTAATCATGCTAGCTGGTTCAAGTCATGCATCTTTGCTGACATTTACTTCATTAACTGGTGATGTTTTTGTATTGTGTATTTAATACCACAGCTGAATTACTGCTGAAAAAAATAACTATAAAAAACTAGAAAATCTAGAACAATTATACTATAAAAACTAGAACAATTCTCAGATGTTATTAAAGAGATCAGGGTGTGTTAGCATGAGATTAAACACAGTTCATGTTCTGTGTACAGAGTCGTCTTAACACCTCAGTCTATATGTGTGAACACATCAACTCTGTACTTCATCAACACCCAGTAGGACAATGTGTCAAACTGTTTAACTGTAAAACAAGAGCTAAAACATGCTCTGATTATAATATGGATAATATAATATGTTTTCCTGTGCTCCTTAACATTAACTGGAACAGAAATATTCAATGTTGAATTACATTATTTTATATATATATATTTTTTTCCCATGTTAATGTAGATCATACTTTAAATATGAAATACAACTAATCAAACTTATGTTAAATGTATTCACAGATTACTTATTACAGAATTAGAATACTAATTATTCTTACAGACATCCTGACAGAAAGTGTGAATAATCGAATTTCAATACTGTGATGTTGCAGCAGAAGTTTGTCCTTTATTCATAATAACAGTCATGTGGTTACAGAATTCACACACAGAGTAAATATATTTAAATACTGACACGATTTCTTCATATCCAAAGTGACATCAAATGTTTTCTATGGTTTTTTTGCAGTGAGACAAAATAAAACAATGTATTTGAGTAGCTTTAGGCTGGTTAAAGTAGCTGTACTGTGATATATACATGTGCTTCATCCTGGTCAGAGTCACAGTGAGTCAGGAGTCTAATCCAGGATCACTGTGTGCCAATCAGGACGTCATGCTGTGTTTGACTAAAGCTCAGAACTCAGAGGAAAAACAAAGAAAACTGGCACCTCAACTCAGAATTCCTACTCAGAGAGTCAGGAGGGTCTCTTCATCCCACAGTTTATCATATGACTTCAGACCAACATGACCAGCATGGCAACTCACACCATCAGCACACGATACATTATATGTTCATGATCAATAAACTTAGCTTGTTAAAAATACACTTTCATGGAGTGATGTAGGGGCAATAAAATACATAAGGACAGGATGATAATTAGTAATAAATTATAATACCACACACACGCACACACACACATATACACACACACACTGAATACAGTCTCAGGTTACATATGCATGTTGTGTTATGGCTCAACACCATGGTAATGCCCTTCACAGAACCGGTGACTAAAGCACATGTGAACACACAGCAATATTATTGGCTAAAACTGACTGGGCAGTGAACTGGTTCCAAATTAATTTACTTTAAATTAACTCTATACTTTTATATATCAGTAAAGCTGCTTTAAGACAATGTCCATTGTTAAAAGCGGTACACAAATAAAATTTAATTGAATTGAGGTTAGGTTTGAATTGAGGACCTATAAGTTGCTCCAGAGCTTTTGGTTCCAAAATTCCACTTGACTATATACAGTCTTTGAAAGGACATTATATATGATCACACTCTCTGGTGGCACCCAAATGAGGATGAGCTCCAATATCCATTGTTTATTTTTTTGACAATTTTTTCCCTTTTATTTTCATTTTATACCAAAAAAACAAAGGTCTACAAAACTAAACTCTCTATCCCCCAAACACTAGACATAAACATAATCATACTGAACATAAGGAGAAGACAAGAGAAAGAGAAGAGAATAGAAGGCCAGTATCTTACAGTTTTTTTGGATTGCTTACACACTAAAATTAACAGTAGTACACTATTAGCAAAACCTTACACTCAAGAGGCAAAACATCAGCCCATATTTGCACAACTATAAGCACATTGTCAACCTCACACTTGCTGCAAAACTCTCCACACAGTGATTTGCAAAACACTAAACACACTTAACATACATTACACACAAAAATCTATCATGAAGTCACTTCCATGCAATACCAAAGACTGCCAAATTACTGCGCCGTCCAACCAATCGGTTCAACACAGTCATCAGGTGTGCAAACACTTGTTTGCTTAATTGTAGACACACCAATCAGGTGTATAAGCACTATAATATATGTTTACCTTCTGCTCTATGTTTATGTTCTGTAAAGCTGTTTTGAGACAATTTCTATTGTAAAAAGCGCTATACAAATAAACTTGAATTGGATTGAACTTGAATTGAATATAAAAAGCAGCAGGTGAGTTCAGAGGTCTTCAAGCACAAGAAAGAGTAAGACGAGGAGGAGAACGAGGAGAACGAGAAGGAGGAGGAGGAAGGGGAGGAAGAGGAATCAACAGAGGAGGAATCAACAGAGGAAGAGGAAGAGGAAGAGATGGAGGCCATGCTGGAGGTAGAGGTAGAGGAGGAAGAAGAGGAAGACAAAAAGGTGCTCAAGAGGACCGAATCTGACAAATGAGATCCGTGCAACACTGGTTGACAACATTGACAACCACGGCCTGACCAGTTTCAACAATATCCATCTGGTCTCAACATCAACACTGGCACGCATCCTACAAAATAAACATATTCAAATGTAGCAAATTTATCGAGTGCCTTTCAAGCGCAATTCCGAAAGGGTGAAACGACTGCGGCATGATTCTGCAGAGGTATGTATTCACTTTAGCAATGTGTTCTTGCATACTGTCTCATAATCTTTTACTGTACTGTAATATGTATACTAGATCTACACTGAACTACACAATTTTGCATGACACTGTTCTTCAGAGAGTTTTACGAATGGATGGCGAGGAGATCCAGCATGAGTTCATTTACCTAGATGAGGCTGGGTTCAACCTGACGAGAACACGAAGGAGGGGAAGAATCATCATTGGTCACAGGGCTATAGTCAATGTCCCAGGGCAACATGGGGGTAATATAACACTCTGCGCAGACATGACACAGAATGGGGTCCTCCACTGCCATGCCCATATGGGCCCTTACAACACAGCACTCATACTTACATTCTTGGACCAATTGCACAAGATAACAGCAGCAAATCAAATCGATCATATGAAATACATCGTGTCTTTCCACCGCTCTGCTCTGGTTCAGAACTGGTTTCAGCAACATCCACATTTCACCGTCCTATATGTTCCACCATACTCTCCATTCCTCAACCCTATAGAAGAGTTTTTCTCGGCATGGTGGTGGAAGGTATATGATCTCCATCTCCAAGCTGAGGTACCCCTCATCCAAGCCATGGAGGAGGCCTGTGACCAGATGGAGGTTGCAGCAATGCAAGGATGGATTCGTCATTCATGACGTTTCTTTCCAAGGTGTCTTGCTAATGACAACATTGCCTACGATGTTGATGAAATTCTCTGGCCAGATCCAGCTAGGCGAAGAGACAATGTCTATTTATTTATTTATTTATTTTTTTAAAATAAACTTACAGTACATGTCAACATTTTGGGCGTGTTGACAAATAAATGAGTTTCTTCAGTCTGCAACATTGGTCTTGTGTAGTGTTTGGTGAATTTACATTATATTTGTACTTTATTGATGGTAGCCTACTCTAATCATAGGGAAGTAGAAGTGCTAAAAGTGTTTTAGGTTTATCACAGCAGAGTGTAACTCGTGCAAACAGAGTATAGTGTTACGCCTTTATGTTTTTAATTTTGCTTATTATTTTTGTGACTGTCACTGGTGTCTTTCGGTGTCTGGTTCTTGTTTCAAATTCTTTTCAAATTGTTTTGAAATTCTGGCAGCGAATTTCAGGTGGACATTTAAACCACGTCGGCGAAAGTGAAAAGGGGGGGAGAGATAGAGAGAAAGGGGGCGGTTTTGAATGGTGGTATGCTGTGGCTTGCGTGCCGTACTGCCCCGTTGTGCAAAGCACGGTGTATTGTCGAAATTGTGGGTTGTTTTAGTCATTTTGTGTTTTCTGCCTCGTTGTATGAGTGTCCTGTTGTATGTGTTTTTCATGTAGATTTTTGTAAATATGGTTATATGTGGACCTTGTAAATACACACTATTCGGTGGTTTGTAGGAAGTCGGTGCCAGTTTTGTTATTCGGTTTATTATTGTTTTTGGCAAGATAGGGAGCGAGGGAAGGACATGTACTTTCTTTTCTTTTCTTTGGATTAGGTTCAGGGAGTTGTACTTGTTGAGTTAGAGGGAGTTTTATTTATTATTTTGGCCTTTCCGACTTCTGAAGCTGACACCACCTAAATAAAATAATTACAAGAAGGAAACTGACATGCCACGTTCTGTTATTTTTCTTTTTTCTTTTCTATTTTTGTGCTGAGTTTCATTTTTCCCTGTATGTTACGGTCTGACCTAGACTCGGTCGTAACAGAATTGGGGGCTCGTCCTGTGCGCTCCGTGTGTTTCATGTGTTGTTCTTTTCGGGTACGTTTGCCGGCGGTTTTGTCTTGGCGTTGGGGGTGTGGGGTTTATTTTATGAGAGATGGCTACAAAGTTTGATCTAGATCAGTTTGTTATTTGTCCTACGTTTAAGCAGTTTGAACGATGTCGTAAGGATGACTTATTAACCCTTGCAGACTTTTTCCGCATATCGGTTCCCCGGAGTGCCAATAAGCGCGACATCAAGGAGCTGCTGTGTGCGGAGCTGATAAAACAGCGAATTCTTGTTGAGCCTACCGAGGAGGGTGTTGCATTTGATTTAGTTGGTTCTGAGGATTTACCAGCAGCGGAGGCTGGACGTAAATCTGAGGACCCAACGCGCATAGATCCCGCAGTAGCAGCAGGCTCACCGCTGGAGGAGCCCGCGCTAGCGCTCCAACTAAAACAACTTGACCTTGAGTTAAGTCGTCAGCAGTATCAGTCTCAACTAATACAGCTACAAACCTTGGAGTTGGAGGCAAAGAAGGAGATAAAACTCAAGGAGCTTGAGTTAAGGTTTGCTCTTGGAGAGAGGCCAGAATATGGTCCTAATGTACCTCCTGCACCTGCGTCTTCTGCACCTGCGCAGCCTGTGCCTCTACATGAATCATCACCGGTGTTACAGCGTGCACACCAAGGAACCCCGTCTGTAAGTGTTGCTGGGTTTGATGTTAGTAGGCATATTGCGTTAGTTCCTATGTTTAGGGAAAGTGAGGTGGACACATATTTCTCTGTTTTTGAGCGCATTGCCGCCACTCTGCAGTGGCCTAGAAACATTTGGACGTTACTATTGCAGTGCAAGTTTGTGGGAAAAGCTCAAGAAGTGTGTTCTGCGTTATCATTAGAACAAAGTATGGATTATGAAACTGTGAAATCATCTGTCTTGAGGGCGTATGAACTTGTTCCGGAAGCCTATCGCCAGAGATTTCGTAAACAGGCCAAAACCGCCAGCCAAACGTACATTGAGTTTGCGCGTGAGAAATCTGCTTTGTTTGATAAGTGGTGCGCTGCAAACAAGGTGGTTACTTTAGAGCAGTTAAAAGAATTGATTCTGTTGGAAGAATTTAAGTCGTGTCTTTCTGATAAAATGGTGGTTTATCTGAATGAACAAAAAGTCTCTTCGCTGGCTGATGCTGCCGTTTTGGCAGATGAGTTTGTGCTTACTCATCGAACCGTATTTTCGTCTCGGCGGCGTGATGTTTCTGAGAGGGTCTCGGTGAATACTCCTAAGAATGCTAGTGAGTTACGTGAATGTTTTTATTGTCGTGAGTCTGGACATCTCATTGCTGCTTGTCCGGTGTTAACACGCAAAAACCGACGGAAAGCACATAGCAGTCCGAAAAGTGTTGCTTTAGCACATACTCCGCCGCAACACTCTGACAGTTTACTTTCACTTGACTCAGTTGATTCTACATTCGAACCTTTTATTATAGATGGTATGGTCTCTCTTTCTGACACTGGATTGGATTTTAAGTCGGTGCGCATTTTGAGAGACACTGGAGCCGCTCAGTCCTTTATTTTGGAGGGTGTTCTCCCGTTATCGGACCAATCTAGTTGTGGTACAGATGTTCTGGTTCAGGGTATTGAACTTGGGGTAGTGAAGGCACCTTTGCATAACATTTATCTTCGATCCGATGTCGTGGCTGGATTTGTTAAAGTTGCAGTTCGATCGCAGTTGCCAGTTAAGGGGGTTTCATTTATTTTGGGCAACGATTTAGCGGGTGGGAAGGTTTTTTGTTGGCCTGTGGTAACTGACAACCCAACTGTGAATGACCGTGATGAGCTGCCACGTGAATTTCCCTCTGTTTTTACTTCGTGCGTGGTGACGCGTGCCCAGGCCCGAAAAATGAAGGATGCTGATGATCTTTCAGACTCATTTATGTGTAGTACAAATCCTCTGTGTGAGAGCACTCCCGAGAGTGATATGATCCACAGTTCTGAAACTGACCCAGACAGTAAAGTTATTTCCGTACTGAAGGAGGAATGTGATAAGCTTGGTGTTGGACGTTCACAATTGGTGGAAGCCCAGCAATCAGACCCTTCACTCTCTCCGTGTGTTGCTGCAGTTGTGGAAAAGTCAAACTTGGCTAACTATTCAACAGCTTATTTCTTTGATGGTGATGTGTTAATGCGTAAATGGGCATCTCCAAACTCGGATCATGATTGGAGGTCAGTCTTTCAAGTGGTGGTTCCCAAGCCGTATAGAACCCAAGTTTTAAGTGTCGCCCATGACCATGATCTCTCTGGCCACTTAGGGGTGAGAAAGACCTATAGTCGTGTGTTAAAGCATTTCTTCTGGCCTGCCATGAAGTCCGATGTCAGCAGTTATTGCCGTTCGTGTCATGTTTGTCAAGTAGCGGGTAAACCTAATCAGGTTATTCCCCCTGCACCTCTTCAGCCTATACCTGTAATGGGTGAGCCTTTTGAAAGAATTTTGATAGACTGTGTGGGCCCCCTTCCTAGAACCAAGTCTGGAAATACCTACTTGCTAACTATGATGTGTGCTGCTTCTAGGTACCCTGAAGCCATTCCTTTGCGTAGCATAAAGTCTAGAGCCATCATTAAGAGCCTTGTGAAGTTTTTTACCACCTTTGGGTTACCGAAATACATCCAGTCAGACCAAGGTTCAAATTTTATGTCCACGCTTTTTAGAAAGGTTATGACGCAACTGCACATTCACCACCAGGTATCTAGTGCATACCATCCTGAGTCTCAAGGTGCCTTAGAAAGGTTCCATCAGACCTTAAAGTCTATGCTTCGGACCTACTGTTACAGTCAGGGAAAGGACTGGGATGAAGGGATTCCCTTAATGTTATTTGCCATTCGTGATGCAGTGCAAGAGTCACTTGGGTTCAGCCCAGCCGAATTAGTCTTTGGTCATACTGTTCGTGGTCCTTTAAAACTGTTACAGGAAGAGTTCTTGTCTCAGAGCTCTAGGAAATCTCCAGTCAAGAGCGTCGTAGAGTATGTTAGTGCCCTTCGTGAGCGTCTTCATGCAGCTTGTGAATTAGCCAAACACTCGCTGGCTACAACACAGTCCCGTATGAAAATGCGATTTGATAAAGATGCAGTGGAGCGTACATTCCAAGTAGGGGATGAGGTTTTGGTTTTATTGCCATTACCAGGTTCAGCTCTCCACACTAAGTTTTCTGGGCCCTATGTTATTGAGTCTAAGTTGAGTGACACAGACTATGTTGTAAAGACTCCTGATCAGAGAAGGAAGTCTCGTGTTTGCCATGTTAATATGCTTAAGCCGTATGTTTCTCGATCTACCCCGGATGTTAGTTCGGCAAGTCCAGAAGAGGTTTCAATAGCGGTTGTCTCTATGGGAGTACCACCGTCTGATTATTCTCCTGAAATGGATGGGCTCTTCCTAGGTAGTGCTTGTTTTCCAGGTGCTCATTTGAAAAATTCAGAATGGTTGTGTAATATGCAGGTCAAACTTGCTCATTTGTCACCACCGGCCCGAAGAGATGTGATTAGTCTTATTCAACAATTTCCATCACTTTTTTCTGACATTCCTTCACGTACCACTGTTCTTAAACATGACATTGATGTTGGTGATAATGCCCCTGTTAAACAACATGCATACAGAGTTAATCCCACAAAGCATGCCATGACGAAAGCAGAAACTGATTATTTGATGGAAAATGGTCTTGCTGTGCCTAGCTGTAGTCCCTGGTGTTCACCCTGCATACTAGTTCCCAAACCTGATCGAAGCTTTCGATTTTGCACTGATTATAGAAAGGTTAATGCTCTAACTAAAGCAGATGCTTTCCCCCTACCCAGGATGGAGGATTGTGTTGATCGGATAGGTAGTGCTAAGTTTGTAACGAAGTTGGATCTTCTGAAGGGTTATTGGCAGGTTCCACTAACCCCACGTGCATCAGAAATTTCTGCGTTTAGTATACCAGATAGGTTCCTCCAATATACGGTTATGGCTTTTGGTCTAAAAAATGCTCCTGCTACATTTCAGCGTCTTATGTCTCAGGTCCTAGGTAATGTAGACAACTGTGAGGTCTACCTTGATGACGTGGTTGTGTTTTCAGACACATGGAGCAGCCATGTTGGCACCCTAAGTAAAGTGTTTGCTAACCTTCAAGCTGCCTCCCTTACACTCAACCTAGCAAAATGTGAATTTGGTCAAGCTACGGTGACCTACCTGGGTAAACAAGTCGGGCAAGGTGTGGTTCGCCCTGTGGAGGCTAAGGTTGAGTCTGTCGCCTCTTTTCCTGCCCCCAAGACTAAACGGGAGCTTAGGCGATTTTTGGGAATGGCTGGGTATTATAGGAGTTTTTGTAAAAACTTCTCGGATGTTGTATTGCCTCTTACAAATCTCCTCCGTGGTTCAATCCCCTTTGTGTGGTCTTCTAGCTGCCAAGCCGCCTTTGAATCGGTAAAATTACTGTTATGTAGTGCTCCTGTTCTTTCAGCACCTGATTTCAAGAAACCTTTTAAACTTGAAGTAGACGCAAGTGGTACTGGTGCTGGTGCTGTCTTAATACAAGAGGACATTCATGGCATAGATCACCCTGTCAGTTTCTTCTCACGCAAGTTCAACCGCTACCAACTAAACTATAGCACTATTGAGAAGGAAGCCCTTGCCCTTTTGCTTGCGCTTCAATACTTTGAAGTTTACATTGGGTCATGCCCTGATCCCGTTATGGTTTTTACAGACCACAATCCCCTAGTGTTTTTAAGTCGTATGTCAAACAACAACCAACGACTTATGCGATGGTCTTTAGTTTTGCAAAGTTTTAACTTGGAGATTCGGCATAAGAAAGGTGCTGAGAATGTGGTGGCTGATTTGTTATCACGAGGCCATAATTGAAGTTGAACCTGACGTTCACTTTTAAGGGAGGGGGTGTTACGCCTTTATGTTTTGAATTTTGCTTATTATTTTTGTGACTGTCACTGGTGTCTTTCGGTGTCTGGTTCTTGTTTCAGCCCCTCCAATTACGTCACATATCCGCCTGCATGCCATTGGACGATCATCATGACACTCTATGCCCCGCCTCTTCGTCGTGCTATTGGCTGGCAGCGAATTTCAGGTGGACATTTAAACCACGTCGGCGAAAGTGAAAAGGGGGGAGAGATAGAGAGAAAGGGGGCGGTTTTGAATGGTGGTATGCTGTGGCTTGCGTGCCGTACTGCCCCGTTGTGCAAAGCACGGTGTATTGTCGAAATTGTGGGTTGTTTTAGTCATTTTGTGTTTTCTGCCTCGTTGTATGAGTGTCCTGTTGTATGTGTTTTTCATGTAGATTTTTGTAAATATGGTTATATGTGGACCTTGTAAATACACACTATTCGGTGGTTTGTAGGAAGTCGGTGCCAGTTTTGTTATTCAGTTTATTATTGTTTTTGGCGAGATAGGGAGCGAGGGAAGGACATGAACTTTCTTTTCTTTTCTTTGGATTAGGTTCAGGGAGTTGTACTTGTTGAGTTAGAGGGAGTTTTATTTATTATTTTGGCCTTTCTGACTTCTGAAGCTGACACCACCTAAATAAAATAATTACAAGAAGGAAACTGACATGCCACGTTCTGTTATTTTTCTTTTTTTTTTTTCTATTTTTGTGCTGAGTTTCATTTTTACCTGTATGTTACGGTCTGACCTAGACTCGGTCGTAACAATAGTAATGTGAAAAATGTGTGTTTCATATGGTAACAAAGTGTGGTTTTTAAACAGAAGTGTATAGTTTTTACAAGAGTGTTTAATTATGATCTGTAGTGTTTTGCTAATTGTGTGTGGTTGTGCTAATTGTGTGTAGTGTTTTGAAAACACGGGCCCTGTTTTGAAAATCGTGCTTAAGCAATCCAAAAAATTGTAACTTTCCTTTCATTTTCATAATTTTGCATTGTTTGAACACACTAAACAATGCAATAAATGGAGATGGCTCTATACTGTACCACCTCTCCAAAAAGCCCAGAGAAGGTCTAGAACATGTGTCATGTCCAGAACATATGCAGCAGAGCTGAGGGAGACTGCTGTCATCTATCATGTGGGATCTGTCAGCTTTAATCTTAAAAAGTCTGATGTTAGTCCAAATTGTATTACAGCATGTCTGAGGCAAATGGTTGATTAATAAATTCCCTGAATTATTTTGTACCAGTTGTCCTATGAATATGGTTTGTCTACACCTGTCTCTGTATTATTTTTCAGTAGATCTAAAGATGTTGAATCATATTTGTTAAGTGCATCATAGATCTTGCTTAGAGCCTGTTTGTGGATTTACATTAAAGAAGTTGGAGGGCAATATGAGATATAATTAAAATTTAATACTACAAAGTTCCAAAGTTGCAAATACCGATTAAATCTGATTTGAAAACTTACTTTACCAACTGTTTAAAGCCAGACATGAGCTGAATTTCTTCAGAGGGCAACTATCGTAATTCATGTGACCAGCTGCCTTGAGAGTTCCACTAGTAAACATACAATGCAAAGAGTGTGTGATTTGTCCTTCATAAAAAAACATTTGAAATGATCCAAAGCACAAAAGAGTATTTCACAAAAAAGATACAAAAACTTGCAGAAAGAAACAAACAATGAGGTTACATTAATCAGTTTGACAGCTCAAGCCAGTCCACTTGGCTAGCGAACAGAAGTATCCAGAATCTTAATGTTTATTGATATAGGACAGATTCTGGTAGACTGAATCTGATTGGCTGGTGGTTGGGTCTAAACCCTTGTCATTTTCTTTTGTTTGAACAGGATGCAAATTTTGATCATTTTCATAATCTTCATTTGTCTGAAATGGAAAATAAAAATTAATAAAATGTTTGTAAGTAAATTGTTTGTGAAAGTAACATCTGAAACAAATCACTGGCCTGTACCTCTCTGGAAGATTGTATCACTCTTCTAGAGCCTGAAGAGAAAAAAAGTTTGTTTTAAATCACATTCTCTATATAGACAATTGTCATGACGCGGGGCAGGAAGGGGACCCAAACGCAGGATAGTAAAACAAAACAGGTTTAATAAAAGGGAACACAAGACAGGACAAAGACAACAGTTGATTCCGCAAGGCACACGGCGGCGCAGCCAGAGATGGCCGAGCGATGTCCACAGCCGAGCTGGAGGGCCGAGCGACGTCCACAGCCGAGCTGGAGGGCCGAGCGACGTCCACAGCTGAGCTGGAGGGCCGAGCTGGAGGGCCGAGCGACGTCCACAGCCGAGCTGGAGGGCCGAGCGACGTCCACAGCCGAACAGGAGGGCCGAGCGCTACCCCGACGCACTGCGGCCAGACCCCACTCTCGGGAACCAGGAAAAGGGGAGGGAGGGCAGGGGAAAAAATATATATATATCCTCCACAGAACAGAAAATCCAAAAAATACGGGCCTGCAACACCCCCCACGAACAGGAAGTGGGGCGACGTCCTCAACGGAAACAAAATGTGAAGCGACGCCCCCCACCGGACAAATGCAGGGTGATGTCACAGGACAACAAAAAAAACAAAACAAAACAAAACTCGGGCTGGCGACATGGCCCGCAACCGGAAGTGAGGCGGCACCCCCCGCGGAGAAACCGGATGCTGAGCGGCGTCCCTCAACGAAAAAATGCGGACCAATGTCACCAAACACGCAAAGTCCAGAAGGGGAAAGAAAAAATAAATAAATAAATAAATAAATGCTCCCACGATAAGCCGGTCCATGCTGCTATCCTGCTGGGTCCTGGTGTGGCGGAATGTTCTGTCATGACACGGGGCAGGTAGCGGACCCAAACGCAGGATAGTAAAACAAAACAGGGTTTAATAAAGGGGAACACGAGACAGGACAAAGACAACAGTTGATTCCGCGCTGCCATCAGCAACGCGGCTCACATTTATACACAAGACAATCAGATACAATTAGGAGCAGGCGTGGAAACAGGGCAGGGCAGACAAGGACAGGGCAAACACGTGACGAGGAACAATAACAAACATGCACGTGGCCAAAGTCCGGGCTGGATCATAACAACAATGAACAAAATCGCAATCCATTCATTTCACATCTATAGTGTGAAGGAAATACTGTATATTTCCATGTGTTAATGAATATCTTATCTACACTACACATCTTTGAAGAATTGCTGTACTGTTTTTAATAATTTGTCTGACTTTTGATCAGTTGTTTTGTGGGTTCAGTGATATGCATGCTAGACGAACTATTGCACATTACACCATCTTTCACATATTTTTCATATTTTCTCATGAAAATAGGCATGAGAAAGTTCATTCATGTGACTTTGGCTGCATTGGTTGTTTCTGCACTTGTTTGAAAAGAAAACACATTAACACTTTAACATGTTGTGTGAATATAAATAAAATGTGCTTGTTTGTTTGCAGTACCTTGGGTCTTTTTTTTCCACCGTATCACTCCAGCTGATAAAAGGCCAATGAGAAGCAGCACTAGAGCAACAGGCAAGACAGTTGTGACAGTTATAGTTGTGAATCCTGGAAAAAAACACACACAATGTGTCACAATATTTTAAACTATATTCTGCCCATTTATACTGAATTTACCGTAACAATTTTGTGCATTGTTGATCTTGACAAAAGCATTGTTTTCTTATTATACAGTTGATATGAAAATTGGGGATCTTATAGAGTTGTAGCTTTGTAATTCTCTCAGTTGTTTGATCAGGAGTAGTTTCAATCTCCTTTAAGGTGTGAATTGTGGGCAGAGCTTACTCATTACAAATTAATGTTCTCCCTTCAATTTCGGTTTGTAAGTATCGCTAAAACCTCATTGTAAATAAATGTCTAGAACTGTTTTGATCTATTTTACCAAACCTTATTTTAAATCTCACTTTTGGTTGACTGCAGATATGTGCCTCAAACCCATCTCTGTTGTCACCTTTACCATCATATGCGCTCTTGTTTACAGAGCAGAAGTCACATTTCCAGTACTGACAATAGGAAGACCATCAAAAACCTCAATTTGATCAGGACTGCATAGAATTGCATGAAAGATGGCCCGAATAACCTCGGTGGGAGTACTGTGAGCATCATCATCACTGCTGATGTTTTTACTACATTTTTGACATATTCCATCATTCCACAACCCACCATAAAGATGTCTGAACAAATTGTCAGCATCCGGATTTTATTTTGCAGTGCTGAACTGAAGTTTGAAAGAAAATCTATGATAAAACTCTCCTGTTTGAAACCTGTTAATTCAGTTGTACCTTTTACGCAGTGTTGTATAAAGTAGAAAGCGATACTTGAGTAAAAGTACAAGTATCGTACTAGAAAAAGACTTTGGTAGAAGTGAAAGTTACCTTCTAGAATATTACTCAAGTAAAAGCCTTAAAGTATCTGATATTTAATGTACATATAATATATATGTATATTTAATTTGAAGTAAAAGTATAAAGTAGAAAAGAGATTTCCGGTAGGTATGAGAGGCACTTCATCTGGTAAGAAGAATCTTTCATTCCAATGTACAGAAACATTTCTTGCAAATACGGCCACGGGTGTATAATGTTATCTTCTTCACCCTGTTTACCAATATCGTTGGGGTGGTCGTCTACGACAGGGGTGGCCAACCCGTGGCTCCCGAGCTGCATGCGGCTCTTTGCCCAGTTTCATGCGGCTCTTACGTTCATATAACTCTACATTTGATTATATCAGACATCAGACGTGTGTTGAATGAAGTGGAGAGAGATGGCGCCTGTGTTTGGCTTTGCTGTCGCTCCTTTTTGTTTTCTCGTATATTTGTGATTGTACTTGTATTTTTTTTGTTGCTGTATCAGCCCTGTCAGCTAACTATTGTGTGTCGGCTGCTATTAAGTATGATATTCATATCAGAGACCTTAATATGGAGGACTATGGTAATTGGACCTGGTACAAACCGATTTTTTCGCCTGTCTTCGAGTGCTTGTTGACGTCGCCGGAGTATTTACTGCTGTCTAAGGGACGTGGCCAGAGGAAAAAGCAAGGCTCCAGAGTGGGTGTTCAGACGAGGTTGAGGCGATACCGGGCATCTATGTTTACCCCGAGTGGGTCCGGACTGGAACAGGTAGAGCGGTGCCTGCGGCAGGTTCCAATTAGCGCGTCGGGATATGGTGTAGTCGTAGTCACGCCACCTCGCTATGATGCACACTACAGCCGAGCTTTTACAAATCGACAGGCCCAGCTACCGGGCTTATGGGAGCAGGTCCTGCGCCCTGTGTCTCTGTGTGGGGAAAGAAATGTAGCGGAACCTATTGCCCATACGCCCCAGTCAGCTGGTGTTAACGTAAACCGGATTCGGGTTGCCTTGTTGAATGCTCGCTCTATAGCGAATAAAGCGTTTATATTGAATGATATTTTTATCAAGGAATGTTTAGCAAAACATTCAGCCCGCAAAACAGGTCGTGGAGGTGGTCTTGCCATTGTGCACCGTGACTGTTTCTTTTGTAGGCAACTGAGTCAGGATTCCTTCAGCTCGTTTGAACACCAAATGTCTAAGGTTGGCTCTACAGAGTCTTTCTATTGTGTTTTAATTTACAGACCTCCTGGCCCTGCGTGTGTGTTCTTAGATGAGTTTGCAGAGTTTTTATCTAATATTATTAAATTGGAGTCCGTGTTAATAGTTGGTAATTTTAACATTCACATAGATGACGCTTCCTGTAACACGGCATTAGAATTATTATCTTTGACCGAGTCTTTTAACTTTACACAGCATGTCTCTGGTCCCACACCCACAAAGGGCCATACATTGGACTTGGTTTTTAGTTTGGGCCCGTGTGTGGATCAAATATCTATTAAGATATTCAAGTGAGTGATCACAGTTGTATTTTCTTTAATCTTTCTTTTTATTTGTCAAATCCGTCTAAGGTGAGCACTCAATGACGTATTATAAATCAAGTTGCTGTTGATAAGTTTTGTTTTTTATTTGATCCTAGTTCTTTTAATGAGTGTACTGATGCTGAGTCATTAGTTCAGTAATTTAATAATCATTGTGTGTCTGTTTTAAATAATGTGGCACCGCTTAAACACAGTATTATTTCCCCACAAAAACACTGTCCTTGGCTGAATGAAAGCATCTTTAGTCTCAGGAGAAATTGTCGTAAAGTGGAGCGTTTATGGAAAACCTCTAAACTTGAAGTACACAGATTACATTTTAAGGAGCTGATCACAGCTCTTAATGTTATGATAAAACAGGCCAGATCTGATTATTTCACAAATCTTATTGTTGCAAATAAGAAAAATCCGAAAGTCCTCTTTGACACCATTAAAAATATTGTTTCGCCCCCAGCTTCACAAGTATCTGTATACTCATCAGCTGACTGTAACAGATTTTTACATTTCTTTGTCAGTAAAGTGCAGGACATTAGGGACAGTATTTCTCCTTCCTCGCACACCTATAATAGAGGTTCTCCTCTCCACTCTTGGGACTGTTTTTCCCCTGTCACTCTACAGGACATTAAGGTTTTATTAAAAAAGATGAAACCTTCTTCTAGCCCTGCTGACATTGTCCCAATGACTCTTCTGTTAAATACCACTGATACGCTTGCTCCCTGTCTGGTAAATATGATAAACTTGTCTCTTTCTACTGGCACAGTTCCCTCCTTTTTTAAACAAGCTGTAGTGAACCCTACTTTAAAAAAGCCAAACCTGGATCCTGCTGACCCTGTAAACTACCGGCCCATATCTAAATTGCCGTTTATTTCCAAAATTTTAGAAAAAGTGGGAGCTAATCAACTTTCCACTTATCTGCATTACCATCAAATTTTGGATAAGTTTCAATCAGGTTTCCGCAAAGTGCACTCAACTGAGACAGCAAGTGTCAAGTGACATTTTGATGGCAGCAGATGCAGGCCAGTACACAGTGTTGGTTCTACTGGATCTAACCTTAGCGTTTGATACAGTTGACCATAAAATTTAGCTAAACTGTTTGCAAAATGTTATTGGTTTATCTGGGTCTGTACTTCAGTTGTTTTCTTCTTATCTTACTGATAGAACTTTTTCTGTGGTGATAAATCAGATCATGTCTGACACTGTGCCTCTCTCATGTGGATTACCACAGGGATCAGTATTAGGTCCTTTGCTGTTTTTACTGTATATGACACCTCTTGCTCAGAAAATTCAGTGTTTTAAGCATGTGTCCTATCACTTATATGCTGATGATATTCAGTTATACTGCTCTTTCAAGGAGTCTCAGTTTCACTTGCTGTCTAGCTTGTTAGAGTGACTGTCCTGTATTAAGGAGTGGTTGGGCAGTAACTACCTTCAACTAAATCCGAAAAAGACGGAAACTTTGATCATTGCCCCAGATAAGAAAATTCCACAGATCAGGCAACATCTTGGTTCTTTGGGCTCTTCTGTTCAGTCAAGCCTTAGGAACCTTGGTGTTGTATTTGATAAATCCATGTCTTTAGGTCAACATTCAGGACAGTTGGTTAAAAGCTGTTTTTTTTATCACTTATGGAATGTTTCTAAAATGAGGAAAATGTTGTCCAATGCAGATCTAGAGGTGATTATACATGCTTTTATCTCTTCACGTTTGGACTATTGTAATTCACTTTTTACCTGTCTTAACAAACGTGTTTTAAATCGTCTTCAGATTGATCAGAATTCAGCAGCGAAGCTTTTAACTGGAACCAGCGGAAGATCTCACATCACACCAGTTTTATACTCTCTTCACTGGTTACCAATCAAATATAGAATTGATTTTAAAGTTTTGGTCCTCACTTATACAGCCCTTCATGGGAATGCTCCTGGGTATATCACTGACCTGTTGACCCCTTATGGCTCTTCGAGAGCATTGAGGTCATCAGGTCAAAATCTGCTTGTGGTCCCTAAAACCCATTTTAAAACTCGGGGGATTTTTCTTTTCAGTCTGTGGCCCCCAGATTGTGGAATGTGTTGCCCCTGGCTCTGTGTGTGGCTGATTTTGCTGATTCCTTTAAGAAGCAACTGAAGACACTCTTATTTAGACAAGCTTTTAGCTGATTGGGCTTTTATGGTTTCATCTCTGTTGTAGTGTGTTTTTATTATTTTATAATTGTAGTTTTATCATCTCTATAAATTTCTCTTTTTACTTTGTAAGATTGTTTTATTGTACTTTTAAGTTTTGTTATATTTTGTAAAGCACTTTTGATTCTATCTGTGAAAGGTGCTATATAAATAAACTTTACTTACTTACTTACTTATATTGTCTTCTGGTAAAGTAGGTTCCTGTCTTTTGTATACTATTTGCTTAACTCACTTTGTTCTAAAGTAGTGTGATTTAAATTGTGTTATATTCTATACCATTGTTGATTTTATAGTGTTGGTCTTTGTTGTTCTCTCAGCCGATTAATCAGGAGTAGTTTCAGTCTCCCTTAAGGTGTGAATTGGGGGCAGGGCTTACCTATTTAAATTGAAGGTTCTCCGGTTTGTCAGAATCTCTCTCTAACATTAGTGTCTAGTACTGTTTGATATATTCTACCATACCTTAATTCTCACTCTTGTTTGACTACAAATATGTGCATTAAACCCATCTCTGTACTCAAGGCCTACTCTCGCAGACGCTCTCACCCACAGAGCAGAGGTCACAATCCCAGTAACCTCATCTACCCTCCTCTGTTGTGTAAGTCTCAAACAGTGGTGGTAGGTGGGCTCTGGAATTGTCAGTCTGCTGTAAAGAAAGCTGATTTTATCTCAGCTTTAACTTCCCATTACTCCTTTGATTTTCTTGCTCTAACAGAGACCTGGATATCCCCACAGAACACTGCTACACCAGCTGCTTTATCCTCTGCCTATGCTTTCTCTCACTCACCACGAGAAACAGGCAGGGGTGGGGGTACAGGTTTATTGTTGTCAAAGAAATGGTGCTTTAAACCTCTACTCTTCTCTAATTTAACCATCTCTTCTTTTGAATTTCATGCCATTTCAGTTACCTCTCCTATCAACCTTGTTATCATTGTTGTCTACCGCCCTCCTGGTCCCCTAGGAGACCCTGGAAGAAATGGACTCACTGCTTAGTGCTTTCCCTTCCGATAGCTCCCCCTGACAGTGCTTGGTGACTTCAACCTTTCCTCTGACAAGCTACATTCTTCTTCCCTCCTGTCTCTTCTCGACTCTTTCTCCCTCACACTCAACAGCTACATCCCCACACACAAAGGAGGCAATGTCTTGGACCTGGTTTTCACCCGTCCTTCTCCAGCTACAGACATGACTGCTACCCCACTACATGTCTCTGATCATCACCTGGTATCCTTCACCATCACTCTACCTATCCTACCTAAAACTACCTCTCACCCCCTCGCTCTTACTCGCAGCAACCTTCACTCTGTCTCCCCTTCATCTGTAGCTTCTGGCACTCTTTCTTACCTTCCTGATACGGAGTCTTTTTCCTCACTACCCTTGGACTCAGCCACAGATACTTTCCTCTCATCTCTTTCCTCAACTATGGACTTCCTCTGCCCTATGTTCACTAAACCCAAGAAAACTTCTTGTTCTGCTCCTTGGCTTTCAGATGTGCTGCGCAACAATCGAAGAGAGCCAAGATCATCAGAGAGAAAGTGGAAGAAATCACAACTTGATGCAGATCTTGATTTTTACAGAACACTTGTCAAGTTCTCCTCAGATGTGACTTCTGCCAAGACTTCCTTCTACAAGGAAAAGCTTGAAGCTTCCTCACATGACCCTCGGAAATTCCACATTATCATCTCTTTTATGCTCAACCCCCCAGCTCCACCTTCTTCATCCTCCCTGACTGCAGAAGACTTTGCTTCTTTCTACCAGGAGACGATTGAGGAAATCTGCCGGACCTTCACTTCAGCCCCGACTGCACTTACATCTCAGAGTATGCATTCCCCTACACCTTCATTGTCACATTTCTCAACTGTGGCAGCAGAAGACATTTTACAACTCATCCAGTCCTGCAATCCTACCACCTGCCCATTGGATTCACTCCCTACCATTATGCTCCAGACCATCTCACAAGACCTCTTGCCCTTCATTTCCACTATCGTCAATAGATCCATAGCATCTGGTCAGGTACCAACTACTTTCAAGAGAGCAAGGGTTATTCCCATCCTAAAGAAACCTGCTCTGGATCCATCAGACATCAGTAACTACAGACCGGTATCACTTCTCTCATTTCTTTCAAAAATTCTTGAACGCATTGTCTATAATCAACTGTCTGTCTATCCCTCACAGAACAACCTCCAAGATCCCAAACAGTCTGGCTTTAAAGAAGCTCACTCTACAGAGACAGCCCTTTTGGATGTCTCTGAGAAGCTACATACTGCTAGATCAGCCAAACTGTCATCCATCCTTATCCTCCTTAACCTTTCATCAGCGTTTGATACGGTCAACCACAAGACTCTCTTATCCACCCACAAGAGTCTTGGGATTTGCGGATCAGCTTTGGAATGGTTTGCCTCCTACCTGGAAGGACGCTCATATCAGGTAACATGGAGGGGAGTGACATCTGCTCCACGCAGACTCTCCACTGGTGTCCCACAGGGCTCAGTACTTGGTCCTCTTCTTTTCTCCCTGTATACTCACTCTCTTGGGGAAGTTAGTTCATCACATGGGTTCTCTTACCACTGCTATGCTGATGATACACAACTTATCTTCTCTTTCCCGCCCTCAGATGCCACAGCTTCTGACATCAGCATGGATCTCAGCATGTCTGGCAGGAATTTCATCATGGATGACTGCTCATCAGTTAAAGCTCAATCCTAGCAAAACTGAACTGCTGTTCATCCCAGGTGATTCATCCCCAGGTCATGATCTTGCTATATCCTTGCACAGCAATCTGATATCCCCTTCAGCCACAGCTCGCAACCTTGGGGTAATCATGGACAATCAACTGTCCTTTTCCTCTCATGTTGCTAATGAGACTCGCTCATGTCGGTTTCTTCTCTACAACATTAGAAGGATTCGGCCATTTTTGTCCACACAGACTGCTCAGGTACTTGTTCAGTCTCTTGTCATTTCTAGACTGGATTACTGCAATGCACTGCTGGCAGGTCTACCTATGAACGCAATCCGTCCTCTGCAAATGATCCAAAATGTAGGTGACTGGCTTGTTTTCAACATGCCAAAGTTCTCGCAAACCACCCCGCTGCCGCGATCCTTCCACTGGCTTCGGTAGCTGCATGCATCCAATTCAAAACAGTGATGGTGGCCTACAAAGCTAAAAATTGACCAGCTCCCTCTTACCTCAAAGCCCTCATCATTCCTCGCACTGCACCCCGCAACCTCCGATCTAGAAGCATTGCTCGACTGGTTCCACCATCTCTCAGGGTAAGAGGCAAGTATACTACAAGACTCTTCTCTGTTCTGGCACCAAGGTGGTGGAATGAACTTCCCCTAGAGGTCCGGACAGCTGAGTCACTGGCTATTTTCAAGCGGCGGTTGAAGACCTACTTATTCAGGAAACACTTCAACTAGCACCTTTCCTTATCTTTTGCATTTAAAAAAAAAAAAAAAAAAAACCTTTGACACTTTTTCATTGTAACTTTAAACAAATGTTTTAAACTCATGGTATCTTAAGTATGTAACCTAGTGAACCAGCATAATGTATTCAATGTTAGAGATTTAAGCACTTATGTACGTCGCTCTGGATAAGGGCGTCTGCCAAATGCTGTAAATGTAAATGGATATATCAAAGTTTGTATTTGTGTCTTTTTATTGTGCATGTTCACGTCGCTTGAGTTCAAGTTTCCCAGTAGGAGCAAGATCATTTGAGTAAACAATCTGTGTCATGTTTGCTCTCAAAATGGCAGGGTAAAAAAATGTGGATTCTGGTCTCTGACTGGTTGGCCACCCTTGGTCTACGATAATGGGAGGTCCTCCAGTAGGTGCTTCCATGGCAGGTACTTATTTCCAGGGATTTCAGAACAGTGTAACAGATATTGCGTTATCGGGTAGGCGTGGCCTATTATCTAATTTAACCCTAACTCTAACCCTAACCATGACCATAGTTTTTGGTTGTTTATTTTTTTCTAAAATAAATCTACCTGTATGACTGTTTGTCCTTTGTAGTATGCTTTTTTTTTTGAAAGAATACATTTTTCCAAGACCCCCGGAAACACGCCCACTTTACGTCGTGGTAATGAAACCCCTGGAATTTAGTGAATGCTGTGCTTTTTTCCATGGCATTTTCAGTTGTGCTTCTGCCTCCTTTTGGAAACATTACGCTGAAATAGAGCATGCGGAGCGTAATGAAATCTAGGAGCAGTGATTCACCAAACCTCCCTTATTGCAGTCACACACATTTCTTCTGATTTTATTTTGTAGTAACGAGTAACAAAGATGCTTAGTGGAAATATAGCGGAGTAAAAGTATACATTTTATCTAGGAAATGTAGTGGAGTAAAAGTGAAAGTTGACATAAATTTAAATATCGAAGTAATGTACAGATATGTGACATTTCTACTTAAGTACAGTAATGAAGTATTTGTACTCCGTTGCATTACAACACTGCTTTTAGGTACCCAAAACTTTAAATATTCACAAAAACAGAAAAAAAAAACTATAAAATGTTGAACACCACAGAATTATTCTATTATGGATATACTTACAAATTTGCAGTACAATATGAAACAAAATAGGTGTAATGATGGGTCGTAATGCAGGGGATCCATATGCAAGCTTTATTAACTCACTTGTAAACAACAAGCAAAGATCAACACCGGCAAACACAACAATGTAGAGAAGGCAGAAATCGTAATCGAAGGACAGGCAGTAGGTCAGGGCAGGCGGCAAACAAAATGACAGACAATGAAAACAGAGCAAAGTAACAAACCGGGTAAACACGGGAAAGAGAACACTCAGACTGACAGCTGTAGCCAATCGAGACTTTGCACTGAGGTCCAAGTTCAAGTGCAGCTATATAGGAAGTGGGTGATTGGCAGCAGGTGGTGGTGTAATCAGTCCTGGTGAGAGGATTATGGGAGATGCAGTCCGGAAACTCAATTCAATTCAATTCAATTCAATTCAAGTTTATTTGTATAGATATGAGAGCAACTAGTGACACAATCTCACCTAAGGCTTTACAGAGCTTTACAAGTACAGGACAGGAAAAGTTAGACAAACTTAATTTATCAAACTTATCAACAACATGTTCACTAGACCCCATCCCAACTAAACTACTGAAAGAAGTGTTACATAAAGCTGGTGAGCCTCTTCTTAATATCATTAACTCCTCGTTATCTTTAGGTTATGTCCCGAAGTCTTTTAAGTTGGCAGTTATTAGGCCACTCATCAAAAAACCTAACTTAGACCCAAATGAACTATCAAATTACAGGCCTGTCTCACACCTTCCGTTTATGTCTAAAATACTTGAAAAGGTTGTGTCTGTCCAACTGAGCTCCTTCTTACAGGAGAGCAACATCCTTGAAGAGTTTCAGTCAGGTTTCAGGCCCCATCATAGCACAGAAACTGCACTTGTTAAAGTTACAAATGACTTGTTCTTAGCTTCGGACCAAGACTGTATGTCCTTATTAGTTCTACTTGACCTTAGTGCTGCAGTCGACACTATAGACCACAACATTCTTCTAGATCGCTTACAGAATTACACAGGTATTCATGGATAGGCTTTAAGTTGGTTTAGATCCTACCTGTCAGACTGTGACCATTTTGTAGAATTAAATGGTGAATCCTCCAGTCTATTACCAGTTATTTATGGGGTCCCTCAAGGATCAGTTCTAGGACCTCTGCTTTTCTCGATATACATGCTTCCATTAGGGAACATTATTAGAAGACATGGGATTAGTTTCCATTGTTATGCTAACGACACACAGTTATATATCTCATCAAAACCAGATGAAATAGCCACAGTGTCAAAATTAACTCAATGCCTTAGAGAGATAAAAGACTGGATGAGCTGCAATTTTCTGTTGTTAAACTCTGATAAGACAGAAATACTACTTATAGGTCCAAAAACCAGTACACAGAAACTCTCACAACCTAACTTCCATTTAGAGGGATGTACTATTACTAATAGCTCGACAGTGAAAGACTTGGGTGTTATATTAGACAGCAAATTGTCTTTTAAAAATCATATCGCCCATACTACCAAAACAGCCTTCTTCCACCTTAGAAATATTGCCAAGCTGAGAAACATCCTGTCTGTATCTGATGCTGAGAAGCTAGTTCATGCATTCATGACCTCTAGACTGGACTATTAATAAATAGGTTACAGTTAGTCCAAAATGCAGCTGCCAGAGTTCTCAATAGGACAAGAAAGTATGACCATATAGCCCCAATTTTATCATCTCTGCACTGGCTACCTGTTAAGTTTAGGATTGATTACAAACAAACTGCTGATACTTACGTACAAGGCTCTTAATGGTTTAGCTCCCATGTATCTAACTTGTCTTCTAACATGTTACAATCCTTCACGCTCTCTGAGATCACAAAACTCAGGTCTTCTGGTAGTTCCCAGAATATCTAAGTCTACTAAAGGTGGTAGAGCATTTTCTTGTCTAGCTCCAAAACATTGGAATAGTCTTCCTGATAGCGTTCGGGGCTCAGACACACTTTCCCAGTTTAAATGTAGATTAAAAACTCATCTCTTTAGTCAGGCATACACATAATACATCCTATAGTATCATGCACTAGTACATCAGACCTGCACATTTTTATGAACAGCAGATATGTTAATCCCTCTCCACTGCTTCTCTCTTTGTACCCATTCCCGGGGCATCCAGACATTGTACCAGCTCCCAACGTCCTCTGTTTGACGAAGCCTTTGGATGTCCACTGAGCCGAGGCCGACTCTAAGAATCCTGAGACATCTCCAGTTAGTCTCTGAAGTCCATGATCCTTACACCAATACAACATTTATCTGACTGTATATTACAATCACACCCCCAGTGTCACCCATATGAGGATGGGTCCCCCTTGAGTCCAGTTCCTCTCAAGGTTTCTTCCTTTACCAATTTAAGGAGTTTTTCCTTGACACTGCTGCCTGAGTCACCTCAGACTTGCTCATAGGGGGATAAATACATACACATTGTGAACTATTTATATCTAATAATAATCTAGAATTTTTTATTGTCAATTCTTTTACTTTTATTATTCGTTATTTCCTTTATCATTAATTATGTTTACCTTCTGCCCTATGTTTATGTTCTGTAAAGCTGCTTTGAGACAATGTCTATTGTAAAACGCACTATACAAATAAACTTGAATTGAATTGAAAGTATAGTGCTTTTTACAATGGTCTTCGTCTCAAAGCAGCTTTACAGAACATAAACATAGAACAGAAGTTAAACATAAGGAGAAAAAATAATTAATATAGTAAAGAATTAAGATGTATATAGTTCACAGTGTGTATGTATGTATGTATGTATTTATCCCAAATGAGCAAGTCTGAGGTGACTCAGGCAGCAGTGGCAAGGAAAATCTCCCTTAAATTGGTAAGGAAGAAACCTTGAGAGGAACCGGACTCAAAGGGGAACCCATCCTCATATGGGTGGAACTGGGGGTGAGATTACAAATATACAGTCAAACAAGTTTTGAATTGGTGTACACCCCCCTGCAAGCGGCTCCCGAAGTGAGGATGTGTGCGACTCTGGGGTCTTCCACGAGGTCGAGGGGCCGGTCTGTGCGGATGGTCTTGGTGGAACTCGGCGGTGCGTGACGGGTCGAAGACGTCTCTCGCCCTTACCCAGGAGCCTTACTCTGGGCCGTACCCCTCCCAGTCGACCAGATATTCGAGATGACCTCTCCGGCGTCTGGAGTCAAGTAGGGTGCAGACCTCGTAAGCTTCCTCGCCGTCGACCAGCAGGGGCGGCGGACCTGATGGATCAGTAGCCCCCTCCCGGTCCCCTCTCGGACCGCCAGCGGGTTTCAGCAGCGAGGCATGGAAAGTGGCAGAGATGCGGTAGGTCGGAGGCAACGCCAAGCGGTACGACACAGAGTTTATCCGTTTGGTGATTTTAAACGGGCCCACATACCTAGGGCTGAGCTTCTTGCAGGGTAGGTGGAGACAGATGTCTTGGGTTGAGAGCCAGACCCACTGAGCGGGATGGTAATCAGGGTGCGTTCTGCGGTGTTTGTCGGCTTGGCTTTTTTGTCTCCTGATAGCTCACTGTAGCTGGTGGTGCACTACGTTACAGGTCTCCTGGTAGACTGCTGGTAGATCAGAGGGCTCCCCAGACCATGGGAACAAGGGTGGCTGATATCCGAGTATGCACTGAATATTGGTGATGGCAGTGGCCGGTTTGATGAGTGAGTTGAGCGTCTTCAGCCCACATGAGATACCTGCTCCAATCAGCTTGGTTGTTTTGGCAGTAGGAGCAGAGAAAGCGGGTGAGCTCTTGACTCATACGTTCCATTAGCCCGTTGGCCTGTGGGTGGTATCTGGAGGTGAGACTGATGTTCACATTCAGCTGCTTGAAGAAGGAGGACCACACCCGTGATGTGAATTGTGGCTCTCTGTCGGAGACAATGTCTTCGGGTAAGCTGTAGAAATGAAACACGTAGTTGCAGAGGGTTTCAGCTGTTTCGAATGCCGTGGGAAGTTTCTGGAGTGGTATTAGACGGCAAGCTTTTGAGAAACGGTCCATCACGGTGAGGACTACGTTGCAGCCATTGGATTTAGGGAGGTCGGTGATGAAGTCAACGGCTATGTGGGACCAGGGCCGTTGTGGGATAGGTAAGGGCTGCAGCAGGCTGGCTGGAGACATTAGCTTGGAAGATCTCACTAATAATGTCCCACAGAATAGGAGCGACGACCTGGGTTTCAGGGATGATGGTCTCTGCAATAGAGTCCTTGTACGGCTCCTTGTACAGATGAGAGAGTGTGTCAGCTTTAGTGTTTTTGAATCCTGGTTTGTAAGTGACCGTAAACTGGAAACGGGTGAAGAACATGGCCCATTGTGCTTGGCGAGAGTTCATTCGTTTGGCGGAACTTAAAGATTCTAGATTTTTGTGCTCAATGAGAACTGTAATCGGGTGTTCAGCACCCTCTAGCCAGTGCTGCCACTCCTTGAACACTGTCTTCATGGCCAATAATTCGCGGTTCCCCACATCGTAGTTGCGCTCCATGGGTGATCTACACTAAACATCTTATCAGCCGGACCAAGACGCTGAGAAAGGACTGCCCCGATTCCAGTATAGGAGGCGTCAACTTCGACAATAAACGGCCGGGTAGGATCAAGGTGATGGAGAATGGGAGTCCTGGTGAAACTCTCCTTCAGCAGCTGGAAGGCCCTAATGGTAACCCAGGAACAATGTTGAGGTTTTATTAAACTCACACTTCTCGGCCTTAACATAAATCCGGTATTGGATCAAACATTTCAGCATGGCCCTCACGTGTTGAATGTGTTCTTCTATCATCTTGGAGTAAACGAGAATGTCGTCAACGTAGACGATAACCAAGCGGTCCAGCATGTCACGGAAAACATCGTTGATAAATGACTGGAAAACAGACAGACTGTTAGACAGGCCGAACGGCATGACCAAATATTCGTATTGTCTAGACTGGGTAGAAAAGGCGGTTTTCCATTCATCTCCCTCTCTTATGAGGATGAGGTTATAAGCGCTGCGCAGATCCAGCTCCGTGAAGTACTCGGCTTTGGAAAGTTGTTCAAGGGCCAAAGACACAACGGGGAGAAGGTAGCGAAACGGTGATCTTGTTCAAAGTGCGTTAGTCAATGCATGGTCGAAGCCCTCCATCCTTTTTCTTCACAACGAAGATCCCAGACGATGCTGGAGACACAGAATGTTGGATGAACCCCTTCTTTAACTCCTCCTCAATATACTTATTCATAGCCTTGGATTCAGGTTGTTAATCCAAGGGGTTGATGTGGTGTAAGCTCGGTGGCTTTGACCTTGCTGAAGGCTTTTGCGAGGTCATGATTTTCAACCAGGGGGCCAGGAAAAACAGGAGTGGTAATCGCTGAGTTCATTTGGAGGCATGTTTTAGAGGGCTGGTAGTGTTGAGAGCTAGCTTCATCCCAGTTGTGATTTGTGGCTCTCTCCATGAGATGACCGGATTGTGCAGTTTCAGCCATGGCAGTCCCAAGATGAGAGGATGATGAGGATTGTGCAGTTTCAGCCATGGCAGTCCCAAGATGAGAGGATGACGAGGAGAGGCTACGATGTGGAACCGGATAAGCTCGCTGTGTCGCGCTCCCACTTGTAATTCGACGTCCTCGGTGCTGAATCTTATGCGCCCTTTTCCGAGAGGTCGGCCATCTATCGCTTCCACCTCCAAGGGGGGAATACATTCGGCCAGCGGAATTGCGTTCCATTTAACAAACTCCTCCAAAATGAAATTGTCCGCATCGCCAATGTCTTCTCTGCACCTTTAGCTGTACGTCAAATTGAGTGCAGTTCTGAGAATGAGAGGAGAAGACGTTCAAGCTCACCAAAGTGTTTCGCTTGTTGGGTGGTCCGGTGGCCCACTCTAAAGCCTTTCTGGTAAGGAGCATGCACACCAAGGCTATTCGGCTGGCGTCGGTGGGGAAGAGAGAGGGTTATTGCGTGACAAAAAGCGAGTACTGCATCAAGAAGCCCTTGCAATTCTCCGGATCTCCGTTGAACTTGCCTGGGAAGGCGAACCGTGGGGTAGCGGCCAAGGAGATCGCGTAGGAGGTTGCAGGTGACGACACCGGCGGCGTTGGGTTCGGCACCACAGAGATGCTTTGCCACACCCGTTGCAAAGCCTCTCTGTGGTGCCGAACCCAACGCCCTCCGGTCGAGGCAGGTGCAAATTCAATACAAATAAACCATTCAATACCATTCAATACAAATCAACACTTCACTTATAAAAGTTCAGTTTCTAGATTGGCGAAAAAAAGTCCCGTATTTCAGAAATACACAATTGTCTATGTACCTATGAGTTGTTTTGATACAACAGTTCAGCCCTACCATCGTGTTGTATCTCACGATCTGGTAATGAAATAATCCATTTGTGAAGAAAAGTCCAAAATTGACTCACTCTGTCAGCCAGCTATTTCTTCTGTTTCTCAATATGAAAATTAAATTCTTCAGCACTTCAACAGTTCTCAAGACTCAGTGAAAGGCTTGCGATCTTGTTCCATGCATGATTCTAAGTCCAGGCCACAACTTGTTCGCGAAACAACAAAACCTCAATACAACTCAAATTTCAAATTGGGCTACAGAATAATAAATCAACAAAAATATAGATATTTTCTATATTAAGTTAAATAAGATTTTCTTCGTTAAGAATAAAATCTTGCTGAATATCGTCCAGTGCTGACTCATTGATCTTTCTTTGCTCACGTCATCATGCTGATTATGTTAATTTCACCTAATTGAACTCGTCCTAACAACCTAATTTGCAGTCATGTGAAAAGATTAGAACAACCCATTAAATACCCAGTTCTTCATTGGAAAATGTCAACATGTCAATTTCTGATCTAGTTTTAAGTTATTTTATGTTAATGAAATGATGTAATTTTATGTAAACAAAAAAAATCAGTTTGTTTAAACTTATTAAACAAAAGAAACCAACAGAAATGAGTATTTGATCTGAGGAAAAAGTTTGTACACCCTGTGCCCTAATTGCTAGTATTTCCCCCTTTGGCTGAATTAACCTTAATGAGATGATTCTTTAGCCAGAAAGTTTCCCCCAGTCCTCAATGCACAACTCTTTCAGCTGTGTGTTTGAGGGGTTTCTTACATCCACAGTCAGTTTTAAATCACCACACAGGATATCTATATGATTTAGATCAATCAATCAATCAATCAATCAAATTTTATTTATAGAGCACCTTACAACTGCCAAAAGGAGCACAAGGTGCTTTCCAGTAAAACAACAATAAAAACAAAATAAATAGAATCAATTCAAGATATGGGCTTTGACTTGGTCACTCCAAAATTATCCATTGTTTACATTTCAGCGAGTCCTTGGTGGATTTACTAGAATGTTTTTGTCATGTTTCAAGGTCCAATTTTGCTTCAGCTTAACATTTTTCACAGATGGTCTCAAATGTTCCTCAAGCACCTTCTGATACAATTTGGAATTCATAGTACATTATATGATAGTGATCTGACCAGGTCCTGCTGCAGCACAGCATCTCTAAACCAGAACACTTCATCCTCCGTTTCACAGTTGGTATGAGGATTTTTTGCTAAATTGCTGTATTTGGTTTACACTAAACATCCCCTCTGTTATGGTGTGTAATAATTCAGTTTAAGACTCGTTTACAGCACATTATTCCAGAAGTCTTGGCCTTTCTCTCTGTTCTTTCCTCCTGATTTTCTTAGACAGTAAAGGTTTCCTCCTTCAGACCTACAATGATATTTAAAATGGTTCAGTCTCTTACTGATTGTAGATTCATGCACTTTGACATCAACTGTTGCACGATCTTGCTGTAGGTCCTTTTGATGATATTTTAAGGTTTTTGGAGACTTCCTTTAGTCAGCTTGCTTGGTTTTATTTGTTTAGTTTTATTACTTGAAATTTTCAATACTGTTAAAATTAAGCTTCGCGTTAGTTCTGGCAGGCCACACCGTCAAGCGTGCATTAGCTGATAATCAGCAGTCCACGATGCTCACCAATCCGGTTACAACATCCATATTACCCGACCATTTAAATTCCCATTCATTGATCCGCTTTCTAGCGCGTCGCTGCTGCTGCAACTTAAACTTCCTCCTCCAACCCTGACTCCACCATGCCAGAACCCGTATTCGTTGTACCAGTTTACGTCTTATATCTCCACTTATTTATTTATTTGTCCATTTATTCATTTATTTTCAGCAAAAAAAACCTCAAAAAAACCTCTATGTATGCATGATCATTGGTTCTTTTATCGTGGGGTGTCTATTCTATTTTCTAGCTGCTGCTGTACCCGCTCGGTCCATGCATGCGCACTGATGGGCGCACGGATACCTGCCTCGAACAGAACCATACCGCCAACATTAACTGTATGCTATCATCTAATCTACTCTCATTTGACAAGTGGTCCTGACAGAAATCAAGTTATATATATATATATATATATATATATATATATATATATATATATATATATATATATATATATATATGCGTGTGTGTGTATATATAAATGGCAATATGTTTTACTATTAAAAAACAGGCTTTGATGGGGTCCTGATTCTGTTCACATGACTGTATATATTAAATATACAGTCATGTATATAAATGTATATATAGTGAACTTACTAATTGTTTTTTCCTCAGGATTTTAGTATTTATTTATTTTTTAGCCTATATATGCTGCCATGAATGTTTCGGCCTGTCTGTAATGTGTGTATTCTGTCTGTAATGTGTGTATTCTTTATGTAATGTGTGTATTCTGTCTGTAATGTGTGTATTCTGTCTGTAATGTGTGTATCCTGTCAGTAATGTGTGTATTCTGTCTGTAATGTGTGTATTCTGTCTGTAATGTGTGTATTCTGTCCATAATGTGTGTATTCTGTGACATGTTCATCATTAGAAGGTGCTGTGATGTTGATGGTTAAAAGAAAATGAAAACATGGTAATGGGTCTACAGTTACTTCCTGTCAGTTGTTAAAGCACAGGGCAGAGCAGCAGGTTTAAAATAACATGGTAGATATTCTACATACCCTGAGATGAGGAAGTGATGGGGGTTTTGTGGGTAGTATAAGTTGGTAACTTATCTGAAATAAAAAAGACACAGATTTAATGATGTGAGAGAAATGTGAAGAAGTAGTCAGGTAAAAAAGTTTATACCTGTTACTGAATGTGTCGTGTCCCCATGGGTTGGAGTGAAGTGTGTGGTGTGTGAGACAGAACTGATGGTGGGATCAACTGGAAGAAAGGAAACAGACCATTTATCACTCTGAGTTTACACCCTTATTAAATCAGGTCTATTGTACAGAACATCACAAAAGTCTCCACAAGAGGAAATGAAGACTTTTAATACATTTAAGTTCATTTACAAAACATTGCCATTTCACACAGATTCATCTCTCTACCATAATGAACGTGTGACATTTACACATCAGGCTTTCTTAAAGGGTGAGTGTGTTTGAGTGTTTGTGTGTACAGTATGTGTGTGTGAGTGTGTGAGTGAGTGTGTGTGTGTGAGAGAGAGTGTAAAAGTGAGTGTGAATAAATGTGAGTGAGTGTGTGATGAAGTGACGAAGTGACGTGACCCATATTCAGAATACGTTCTCTGCATTTAACCCATCCAAAGTGCACACACAGCAGTGAACACACACACACCGTGAACACACCATTATGCCACGACTTCCCCAATGTATGTGTGTATGTGAGAGAGAGAGAGTGTGAGAGTGAGTGTGTGTGTTTGTGTATGTGTGCATGAGTGCATAAGTGTGTGTGTGTGTGTGTGTGTGTGTGTGTGTGTGTGTGTGTGTGTGTGTGTGTGTGTGTGTGTGTGTGTGTGTGTGAGAGATAGAGTGAGAGTGAGTGTGTGTGAATGAATCTGTATGTGTGTGTGTGTGTGTGTGTGTGTGTGAGAGAGAGAGCGAGAGAGAGAGAGAGTGAGAGAGAGAGAGAGAGAGAGAGAGAGAGAGAGAGAGAGAGAGAGGGTGTGTGTATGTGTTTGTATTTATAAAGTGCATACGTACATGCAGATGTGTGAGTGTGTGTGTTTGTGTGTGTGTGTTTATATAGTGTATTAGTACACGACACGCACATATGTGAGAGTGTATCTGTGTGTGAAAGTGTGTGTGTTCAGAGGGGTTGAGGGGTGTTCAGAGAATGTGCAGAACATCTTCAAAATTTCCCTGAGCAACGCCATTGTTCCTACATGCCTCAAGATTACCACCATTGTCCCCGTTCCAAAGAAGTCTACAGTGTCCTGCCTCAATGACTATCGTCCCGTCACACTCACACCCATACTCATGAAGACCCAGTTACCACCCTCACTAGACCCCCTACAGTTCGCGTATCGTCCAAACCGCTCCACAGACGATGCCATTACCACAGCCCATCATTTAGGCCTCACCCACCGGAACAATAAAGACACTTATGTACGTATGCTGTTTATAGACTTTACTTCAGCATTCAACACAGTCATCCCTCAGCACCTGATTGGGAAGTTGAGCCTGTTAGAACTGAACACCTCCCTTTGCAACTGGATCCTAGACTTTCTGACTGGGAGACCTCAGTCAGTCCAGATCAGGAACATCATCTCCAGCACCACCACACTGAACACTGGAGCTCCTCAGGGCTGCATGCTCAGTCCGCTGCTGTTCAGTCTGCTGACTCATGACTGTGCAGCAATGCACAGATCGAATCATATCATCAAGTTCGCCAATGACACGACCATGGTGGGTCTCATCACTAAGAACGACGAGTCAGCATACAGAGAGGAGGTGCAACAGCTAACTGTCTGGTGTCGAGCCAACAACCTTTCTCTGAATGTTGATAAAACTAAAGAGATGGTTGTGGACTTCAGGAGAGCACAGAGCGACCACTCTCCGCTGAACATCGACGAATCATCCATAGAGATCGTCAAGAGCACCAAATATCTTGGTGTTCATCTAGCCGGAGAACTTCACCTGGTCACTCAACACCAGCGCCATCACCAAGAAAGCCCAGCAGCGTCTCTACTTCCTACGAAGGCAGAGAAAGGCACATCTCCCTCCCCTCATCCTGACCATGTTCTACAGAGGGACCATTGAGAGCACCCTGAGCAGCTGCATTACTGTCTGGTTTGGGAACTGTACGATCTCGGATCGCAAAACCCTACAGCGGATAGTGAGGACAGCTGAGAAGATCATTGGGGTCTCTCTTCCCTCTATCATGGACACTTACACCACACGCTGCATCCGCAAAGCCAGCATTGTGGATAACCCCACACACCCCTTACACACACTCTTCACCCTCCTGCCGTCTGGAAAAAGGTACCGAAGCATTCGGGCCCTCACGACCAGACTGTGTAACAGTTTCTTCCCACAAGCCATCAGACTTCTCAATAACTGAACTGTACTATACTGAGCACAACATACACACACATCATCTGTATGGACTGCACAGACCCTCACAAAACACACACAACATATAATCTATATATTATCCAAAGGACCTGCTGCTAAGAAACTGTGTTCATTCTAATGTTGCTGCACAAAATATTGTGTGAACATTCAGTATTTACATTCAGTATTTACACCGGTCGGTCGGCGCTGTTACTGTTTATTGTCTTTTGTGTATTGCATTTTTTATACTTTTTATATTACATATATTTTATATCTTGTAACTTTTTGTCCTGCACTGTCTTGTCTGTCTTGTTTGTCTTGTCCTGCACTGTTTGCACCAGGTTGCACAGTTGCACTTTATGTGACTAAGACTTACTTACTAAGTCCTTAGTCCTATAGCTCTGTGTGTGTTTTATAGCACCCTGATCCTGGTGCAACGTTGTCTCATGTCACTGTGTACTGTAACAGCTATATAGGGTTGAAATGACAATAAAAGCTTCTTGACGTGACTTGACATGTGTGTCGGTGTGTGTGTGAATTAGTGTGAGAGTGAATGTGTGTGTGTTTGTGCTTTAGTGTGTGTGTGTGTGTGTGTGTGTGTGTGTGTGAGAGAGAGAGTGTGTGAGTGAGTAAAAGACAATTGAATTAATAATCTTTTTGAACAAAAAGTTTTAGTTTCTTGTCTGTACGGACATTTTTGTGTCTGTGTGCGTGTGTGTGCGGGTGTTTTTGTGTATATAGTGCATTAGTACATGCATGTGTGAGAGCGTGTATGTGTGTGTGAAAGTGTGTTTTTAGCACATTCAGGTGTGTGTGTGTGTGTGTATGTGTATGTGTGTGAGAGAGAGAGTAAGTGTGTGTTTGTGTTCTTGAGTGTGTGTGTGTGTGTGTGTGTGTGTATGTGAGAGAGAATGTGTGTGAGTGTGAGTTACTGTAGTGTGTGTGTGTGTATGTGTTTGTGTGTATAAAGTGCAGTAGCACATTCAGATGTGTGTGTTTGTGTGTGTGTGTATGTGATCGAGAGAGTGTATGTGTGTGTCAGTATGTGAGAGAGTGTGAATTAGTGTGTGTCTCTGTGTCTGTGTGTGAGTAAAAGACTTTTGAATAAATAATTCTTTTGAACTAAAAGTGTTAGTTTCCTCTCTGTATGGAGATTTGTGTGTGTGTGTGTGTGTGTGTGTGTGTGTGTGTAAGAGAGAGTGAATAAATCTGTGTGTGTGTGTGTGTGTGTGTGTGTGTGTGTGTGTGTGTGTGTGTGTGTGTGCGCGTGCGTGTGAGTGTTAGTTTCCTCTCTGTATGGAGATGTTTGGGACACACTGCACATAATCTGCCTCAATAACAATATTTAATAATCAGTGAAATAATGTGTGAGATTTATTTATTCTCTGTGTAACACTCACCTGTTTTAACCTGCAGGACAATCTTTGTATAAATATCAGACAATTTCCGCTCTATCGCACACCAGTAAGTGTTTCCATCCTCAGGTATCAGATCAGTGATGTTGACGGTGAAGACTCGGGCTGTTTTGTCATCATACAAAGAAAATCTGGGGTCTTTAGCAGGAGATCCAGATTCAACAGGAATGTCAGTACTCCCTGAATAGGGACATTTACCTCTGCAGAGATACTTATTGTAATCTTCATATCCAGATTTATAGGGACATTTAATCTGAACTGATCTTCCTCTGTATCCAGTTACTGTAGTTACAGCATCAGTACCAGCTGGAGAATAATATACAGTGGAATGAAATATGATCCAGGAAGATGGTGCATCAGTGTAAGAGAAGAGGAAGGTACACAAGAGATACGTGTGTGTTAGAATATCATATACACGTATTATTACACGTATAATACATGTGTTATAAACACCAAACTCTCATCTTAATAATCTAAATCAAACATGTCAGACATCTGATATCTGCTTTACTTGATAAAGATATTAAATCCACATTTTGTGTTGATTAACAGGAAGAAGAGAGATGAGGTTGCAGGTCGACCGCTCTGATAAAACATCAGCCCTGATCTTTAAACATGTGACATGTAGTTAAGGTCTAGTGTTAGAACAACTCTTCAGTTTTACACTGTAAATAAACAGAGATCATGTTCACTTGTGTCGTGGTCATGTGGTCACTTAAACATGCACTTTTCTTCATGCACTAAGTGAAGTGAAGCTCCTCTGTGTGCTTTTGAAGCAAAACACAAAGTCTCAGCAGCCCTGAACTTCACTACATTAAACACAGGAGCCCATGAATACAAGGTCTGTGCTAAATGTCCAATTCTTTAATGTTACACTTACAATGAAGATTAATGTGAAGTGCTTTTACATACCTGGAATCAGGAAGAAGGTGAAGATGAGGAGGATCTTCATTCTAAATCCAGACTCAGAAACTTCGGAAAATAATAAATAATAAAATATAAGTTACACGACACTTCAGCACTGTCCTTGTCTCTGTGACTGAGCGTCTTTTTGTGTGGCGTGATTAGAAAGTAACATCATGTCCACTTCCACCTTTGAGCTGCTACCAGAAAATCACTCAGGAAGTCTGTGTGAAGTGTTGTGTGTCGTTGTTACAACAGCTGCTGTCAATGTAACAGAAACAAAAGAACAGAAAACATGTTTCTGATACTAAACTAATGACCAGTGGAGTTGTGTACTGCAATGTAACTGTGATGTCACGTCTTTGTTTTTCCTCTCAGTCTATAGAGAGTTTGACTATATAATAGTTTGTAAAATGTACCAGTCTGAAACTAGATGTGCTCCAGTGATTAAAGCAAAGCCTTGACTTTCAATAATCAATGCATCCTTGTTGAAGATTAAAGCCCATAATGGCTTGTGATGGTCATAAAGTGAAGACCTTGACATTATGTGAACCGATGGAACAGACATTAATGTTTTTGTTTGTATTCTGAGATCTTTTGCAATGCAATGACATCACCATGTGGATCAAAACTCTGCTGAAATAGCATCACAAATCTTGTTCTTTGTAGTGCAGTCGAGGCCTTCTGTCACTTCTATCAGACTAAGAGTGAAGCTCTTGTGAGCTGTATGTCAAACAATTTACATCGTTAATTAGCATATTAGTAGATGTACTAACTAGGGGTGGCACAGTACATGAAAAAACACCCGAACCGTTCGGTTCGCTTGTCTCGGTTCGGTTCGTGTGTGCGTTGCACTTTTCGACACATGCGCAATGTAGCACTGTGCTCAGTTTTGCCTCAGACAGTTTCGTGCGATCATACAGTACATATAGACAGTAAAAGTTGATTAAGGAGTGCTGCAGAAATGGCAAGTGGAGGAGATAATGAAGGCTGCCTGGAGTTGGTGGATGCGCCGCGTCGTTCAAATCCGGCGTGTGGGAACATTTTGGATTTCATGTTACTTATGATGACAACGGAAATAAAACAGTAGATAGAACTGTGAGTGTGTGCAAGCATATATTCATGTTTTACTTTTATATATATTTATCTTCTTCTTCTACTGCTTATCCGGGGCCGGGTCGCGGGGGCAGCAGTCTAAGCAGGGATGCCCAGACTTCCCTCTCCCCAGACACTTCCTCCAGCTCTTCCGGGGGAATACCGAGGCGTTCCCAGGCCAGCCGAGAGACATAGTCCCTCCAGCGTGTCCTAGGTCTTCCCCAGGGCCTCCTCCCGGTTGGACATGCCCGGAACACCTCCCCAGGGAGGCGTCCAGGAGGCATCCGAAACAGATGCCCAAGCCACCTCAGCTGATGTGGAGGAGCGGTGGCTCTACTCTGAGCTCCTCCCGAGTGACCGAGCTCCTCACCCTATCTCTAAGGGAGCGCCCAGCCACCCTGCGGAGGAAACTCATTTCGGCCGCCTGTATCCGGGATCTCATCCTTTCGGTCATGACCCAAAGCTCATGACCATAGGTGAGGGTTGGAACGTAGATCGACCGGTAAATAGAGAGCTTTGCCTTGTGGCTCAGCTCTTTCTTCACCACAACAGATCGGTATATCGACCGCATCACTGCAGAAGATACACCAATCCGCCTGTCGATCTCCCGCTCCATCCTTTCCTCACTCGTAAACGATACCCCAAGATACTTAAACTCATCCACTTGAGGCAGGAGCTCTCCACCAACCTGAAGGGGGCAAGCCACCCTTTTCCGACTGAGAACCATGGCCTCGGACTTGGAGGTGCTGATTCTCATCCCCGCCGCTTCACACTCGGCTGCAAACCGTCCCAGTGCACGCTGAAGGTCCTGGTTTGAGGAAGCCAACAGGACAACATCATCTGCAAAAAGCAGAGACGAAATCCTGTGGTCCCCAAACCGGACCCCCTCCGGCCCCATACTGCGCCTAGAAATCCTGTCCATATAAGTAATGAACAGGATCAGTGACAAAGGGCAGCACTGCCGGAGTCCAACATGCACCGGGAATAAGTCTGACTTACTGCCGGCAATGCAAACCAAACTCCTGCTCTGGTCATATAGGGACCGGACAGCCCTTAACAGAGGGCCCCGGACCCCATACTCCCAGAGCACCCCTCACAGGTCGCCATGAGGGACACAGTCGAAAGCTTTCTCCAAATCCACAAAACACATGTGAACTGGTTGGGCAAACTCTCATGAACCCTCCAGCAACCTGGCGAGGGTATAGAGATGGTCCAGTGTTCCACGACCGGGACGAAACCCGCATTGTTCCTCCTGAATCCGAGGTTCGACTATCGGCCCAATTCTCCTCTCCAGTACCCTGGCATAGACTTTTCCGGGGAGGCTGAGGAGTGTGATCCCCCTATAGTTGGAACACATCCTCCGGTCCCCCTTCTTAAACAGAGGGACCACCACCCCAGTCTGCCAGTCTAGAGGCACTGTCCCCAACCTCCATGCGATGTTCCAGAGGCGTGTCAACCAAGACAGCCCCACAACATCCAGAGACTTGAGGTACTCAGGGTGGATCTCATCTACCCCAGTGCCTTGCCACTGAGGAGCTTCTCAACTACCTCAGTGACCTCAGCTTGGGGAATCGACGAGTCCACAACTGAGCCCCCGCCCTCTGCTTCCTCAGTGGAAGACATGTCGGTGGGGTTGAGGAGATCCTCGAAGTATTCCTTCCACCGTCCGAGGATGTCCCCAGTCGAAGTCAGCAGATTCCCACTCCAAACAGTGTGAGCAGGGCACTGCATCCCCCTCCTGAGGCGCCGGAGGGTTTGCCAGAATTTCTTCGAGGCCAACCGGTAGTCCTTCTCCATGGCCTCACCGAACTCCTCCCAGACCCGAGTTTTTGCCTCCGTAACAACCCGGGCTGAAGCTCGCTTGGCCTTTCGGTACCTATCAGCTGCCTCCGGAGTCCCCCGAGCCAACCAGGCTTGATAGGACTCCTTCTTCAGCTTGACGGCATCCCTTACTTCCGGGGTTCCACCACCGGGTTCGGGGATTGCCACCACGACAGGCACCGGAGACCTTACGGCCACAGCTCCGAGCGGCCGTGTCGACAATGGTGGTGGAGAACATGGTCCACTCGGACTCAATGTCTTCAACCTCCCTCGGGATCTGATTGAAGCTCTGCCGGAGGTGGGAGTTGAAGATCTCTCTGACCGGAGACTCTGTCAAACGTTCCCAGCAGACCCTCACAGTGCGTTTTTGTCTGCCAAGTCTGTCCAACTTCCTCCCCCGCCATCGGATCCAACTCACCACCAGGTGGTGATCAGTTTACAGCTCCGCCCCTCTCTTTACCCGAGTGTCCAAGACATACGGCCGGAGGTCAGATGAAACAACCACAAAGTCGATCATCGACTTCCGACCGGCCATTCCTCCCAATCACGCCCCTCCAGGTCTCACTGTCACTGCCCACGTGAGCGTTGAAGTCCCCCAGTAGAACGACGGAGTCCCCGGTTGGAGCACTTTCCAGCACCCCTTCCAGACACGCCAAGAAGGTCGGGTACTCTACACTGCCATTTGGCCCATAAGCACAAATGACCATGAGAGACCTATCCCCGACCCGAAGGCGCAGGGAAATGACCCTCTCGTTCACCGGGGTGAACTTCAACACATGGTTGCTGAGCTGGGGGGCTATGAGCAAGCCCACACCAGCCCGCCGCCTCTCACCATGGGCAACTCCACAGTAGTGGTAAATATATATTTATGTTTCAAATATTTTGACTTGTTTAAAAGACATCTTGTAAGAGTTCCTCTCTTTTTCTTTTTTTTTCTTTTAGCTACACTAAAAGTTGGCAGTTTGATAAATGCAAGTTAATTTCAGTCTTTGTGTGTTAAAAAGGCACAAGTTCCTGTAGAGATAACAACACATTCTCCTTTTTTTTTGCCAAATAATAGAAAAGCATGTCATCATTAATGTCTTCTCTCTTGCTGTATCAAAATCTCACCTACTGTAGCTTATACTCAGAAATGGTCCCAATAATGTGCTTAAAATTCATGTCAAATTCAGTTAGTGCATGATTACATTACAAAAATGTTAATACTATATCCTAAATTGTGGATAATTAAGCTACTAATCAAATATATAAGCTATATATCAAATGCTGAAGGAAATTTCTGGAGTGTTGAAGATTAAAAGAAAAAATAACAAGAAGAACCGTACAGAACCGAAAACCATGATACGAACCGAACTGTGGGTTTTGTGAACCATGCCACCCCTAGTACTAACCACCACTCAACATACTCATACACTACATGGGTAACGTGTCACTTCCTGTATAGTTCCCTGACACATGTAATGAAACACTTCCAGAAAACCTCCCTACTGCTCAATACGTATATACTTAATATAATATCATAATACCTAAAGAAATTTTTAAAATGCATGCTTCACAATATGAACAGTTTTATAAATAATTGTCAGTAGTGTGTGTGTGTGTGTGTGAGTGAATGAGAGTGTGTGTGCCCTGCGATGGGTTGGCACTCCGTCCAGGGTGTATACTGCCTTGATGTCCGATGATGCCTGAGATCAGAGGAAGTTCGAATAAGCGGTAGAAAATGAATGAATGAATGAATGAATGAACGGACATTAAAAACCCTCCATCCATTTTTGTCCCTCTTGTCCTACACAGGGTGATGATGAACCTGCAGCTTATCCCCAGGCACAAGGCAGGAGACACTCTGGATGGAGTAGCAACAAATTGCAGGATGCAATCACACACCCACAGCAGTTATCCTGGGGGAGCGAACCGGAGTTCCCAGAAGAAACCCCAGTAAAGTGATAAGATACCCCAGTAAAGTGATAAGATAAGCAAGATGCAAGATAAGTCTCTCATGTCCAAATGCTGAGCAAAAGCTAAAGTGTCAAGTGAGAGTAAAGTGTTGCTGTTGTTTTGGTATTAGTCACTTCTTCTGAAATAGAGCAAATACTCAGACAAGGTAAGAGAGAAAACAAAATCTTTTTCTTTACTCACATTAAAATATAAATATTCAGCTTCATGACTGAATGATATCCTCTATTATAAAGACATTTCCGTCTTCTTTATGCTATAACTGTGGGTTCACATTGACAGCTACATTCAGAGCATGTATATTAAAACGCTGCTTTTATTTACTGACTTAAAACCGAGAAAGGAAACTGCTTAGCTTGTGATGCTAACATGCCCAGCACATCCTGTGTGAAATTATGCTAGCTGGTTCAAGTCATGCATCTTTGCTGACATTTACTTCATTAACTGGTGATGTTTTTGTATTGTGTACTTGTGTATTTAATACCACAGCTGAATTACTGCTGAAAAAAAAGTGGATCACAACACAATGGTTCTCTAAAAGACTATAAAAACTAGAACAATTCTTAAATGTTTTTAAAGAGAGCAGGGTGTGTTAGCATGAGATTAAACACAGTTCATGTTCTGTGTACAGAGTAGTCTTAACACCTCAGTCTATATGTGTGAACACATGAACTCTGTACTTCATCAACACCCAGTAGGACAATGTGTCAAACTGTTTAACTGTAAAACAAGAGCTGAAACACGCTCAGATTATAATATGGATAAAATAATATGTTTTCCTGTGCTCCTTTACATTAACTGGAACAGAAATATTCAGTGTTGAATTACATTATTTCATGTATTATTTTTTCCCCATGTTAATGTAGATCATACTGTACTGTTCTATTTACTGTTACTGTTTTGCTATCAAGCGTTAATATAAATAAACAGCAAGCCAAACTCTGTTCAAGAGCCAGGAAATGAGCGCCTTGCTCCTTTAATGATAGCTTGTAGTTACAGGCAAACTCACAGGTCAATGAACCGAGTAAAACTGCAAATAAATGAAAGAAATAAACTTATTAAAATGCAAAATAGCATTATACTCAACAGTGTAGCGAACAGAATCTACACAACAGATATCTCAAATTAAATGAGTTGCCAATGCAGCACGCCAGCACAAATCAGCAACAGCAAACATCTCTGATCATAAAGTGATTAATGTAAACATACTCTTTAATATTATGTGCAATAGAGAAAACATTCAAGATAAACTCACAACCGGTGCTTCTGTAGCATTTTGAAGAAGGATCAATGCGGATGCAACACAAACATACACCCAGCGTACACTACACCATGCTCGTTGCTACCTGGTTACCCAACATGTCGCACTCGCAGAGACACGTCAAAATAAAAGTCCTCCTATTCATATTACAGACAAGCGGCAGGCAAAGGTGAATAGAACACGAAAAGCACATTGAACATCAAACAACCACAAAAGAAAAAAAATATATATAAATTCAAATATCCATCACAAATTACACACAGCCTCTAACAGAGGCAGAACACTTGGCATTATTAATGCCACTGTAACAGTTCCATCCTTGTTTCTGCTTAGTCATCTTTGGCTAGCATTAAGACCACTTCAGAAATAGGCCTTAAGAATATTTTCATGTTACTATTTTCGGATGTCTTGACTTCTACCTTGCGAACCTTTCCATCACTGCTCGGGAAGACAGATGTGATTAAGCCTAAAGGCCAGTCATTCCTTGGCAACTGAGTTTGCTTCAACAGCACAACATCTCCAACTCGCATGTTCCTGTGAGCCTCATGCCACTTGCGTCGAGGTAGGAGTGTACTAATGTATTCTTTTCGCCATCGGCTCCAGAACTCGTTAGCTAGCGCTTGGACTCGTTTCCATTGGCATTTCAACAGGTCTTTTCCAGTGTAATTCTCATTTGGGGAAAATACTCCTGGTTTCTGAGTTAAAAGCATTGCCGGAGTGAGCACGCATGGAGCATTAGGATCCGATGAAACAGGAACCAGAGGTCTAGCATTTATGATTGCTGATACTTCTGCCAACAAGGTACAAAGTATCTCATGAGTCAAGTGAGTATGTTTTTCCTGCAATAGCATACCATCTAGAATTCTACGGGTTATGCCGATCATGCTCCTCCCATATGAAAGGCATGTGGAGGATTGAATTCCCACGTACAGCCACTCTCATGAAGATATTTCAGAAGACTGGTCTCATCCTCTTTTGTTGGCTGCATGCCTAGTTCTTGGCTAGCTCCAATATAGTTGGTTCCTCAGTCTGATCTGAGCTGTTTATCTGGTCCTCTGACTGCAAAAAACCTTCGCAAAGCATTGATGCAACTGGCAGAGGTCATAGATTCTATGACTTCAATGTGGACTGCTCGTATGCTCATACATGTAAAGAGTATTGCCCACCTTTTGTTCTCTGCCACACCACCCCTGGTGCGTCGAGTGACCACTGTCCATGGACCGAAAACGTCTAACCCTACGTACGTGAATGGAGGAGACATACTAAGCCGCTCAGGTGGGAGGTCCACCATCTTTTGGACTTCCAACTTTCCTCTGAGTCTGCGGCATGTCACACAAAAGTGAAGGGTGGGGTTTATCAACCTTTTTGCTCCTACAATCCACAAGCCAGCCGATCTAATTGCTCCTTCTGTGAATTGTCGTCCTTGATGGTGCACTTTGGAGTGGTAGTAACTCACAAGCAGTTTGGTGATGTGGCTTTGTTTAGAGAGGATGACTGGATTCTTTACTTCGGCCTCAAAAGAAGCATGCCTCAAACGTCCTCCAACCCTCAAAAGACCATCATTGATGTAGGGATGTCGAGATTCCGCAGCACACTTAAATGTGGAACTGGTTCGTTCCTCTGCATTGCAGCATACTCTTCTGGATACGCATCTTTCTGGACATGTAAAAGTATTAGTCTTTTTGCTGCTATCTGCTCTTCGGGTGTACGTACTTTGTTGCACTGATGCCATCCCTTGCATGTATGAGCTGTGCTGATGGAACTGGACGTGTAAGAACGCACTTGATGAATAAGGAAGGAAACAGCTTTTACATATAGTGCTGCTGAGCTTTGAAACGACTACAGATCTTGTTGCTAGATCAGCTGGATTCTGGTCTGTGGGTACATAATTCCACTGATCTGGCGAGGTTGACTGACGTATTCGCTGAACACGGTTGTGCACATAAACAAAGAAGCGTCTGGACTCGTTGCAGATATAGCCCAAAACTACCTTGCTATCACAATAGAATCTCACAGCATTCGGCTTGTGGTCCAGCTCGTCGAGAATGTGTTCAGCCATCTCTACAGCCAGCACTGCACCGCATAACTCCAGGCGATGGACAGTTGGCTCAGAACGTGGTGACAGCTTGGCCTTGCTCATTACAAAACCCACTTTGACCTTGTCTTCATCAGTCAGAGCTCGAAGGTAAGCCACTGCCCATATGGCCCAGTTCGAGGCATCTGAAAAGATACACAACTCTGTGTATGAAATGTTAGAAAGTGAATGGTGTAGGTATGTACGTTTAATGTGAAGGTTACTTAGCTTTTGAAGTGAGGTTTTCCATTCTTCCCACTTTTTTCTTTTATCTTCAGGAAGGCTGGTGTCTCAGTCATGCACGTCTTTAGCCAGTTCACGTACCAATGCTCTTCCCTGAATAGTCACTGGTGCCACCAGCCCTAAAGGATCGAAAAGGCTCTTCACCATGGAGAGCACCCCTCGACGAGTGTAGAGCTGATCATTGGCTGTGGCTTTGAAAGTGAATGTATCTGTTTTTATGTCCCAATACAGACCCAGGCTTCTTTGTTTCCTACACTACGAAACATCACATCTGTGGGTGCATTTAAGTCCCAGTTAAAAACATATCTATTTAACAAGCATTTTGGATAATGCAATTATATGTATTATGTGTTGTATATATGTAAGTGTCTGAATGTACTGTATTTGTGAAATGTAAAGCGACCTTGAGCTATGTAAAGGCGCTATATAAATAAAACCTCTTCTTCTTCTTCGTGTGGGCCAGCATTCACTATCAAAACTGAGATCTTGGAGACCAGAGCACCAGATCTTCAGGTGGGAATGCTTGCATGACCTCAACCTTGTTTGAGGATATCTTATGGAGCTTGAGATTGGATTTAGAAAGCGATTCTTGTGTGCACTTGAGCAGGTTGATTGCTTCGATTTCTGTGGGAAAAGACATGAGTCCGTCGTCCACGTAAAAATGTCTATTGACGAAGTGTGAAGTGTCAGTTCCGTACTCTTGTTCACCTTGCTGTGCAGCTAACCTCAGGCCATATATGGCCACTGCCGGTGAAGGGCTGTTCCCAAAAACATGCACTCTCATTCGGTATTCTACCACTTCCTTGCTCAAGTCATTGTCTCTGTACCAGAAAAATCTTAAATAGTTCCTGTTCTCTTCCTTCACCAGGAAACCATAGAACATTTGTTGGATATCTGCCATGATCACAACAAGATATTTACTAAATCTCAGAAGCACACCTAGTAGAGAATTGTTCAGGTCAGGGCCAGAGAGGAGCACACTGTTCAGAGAAATACCTTGGTGGTGAGCGCTGGAATCAAATACAACCCGTATCGGTCCCGGTTTTTGCGGATGGTATACTCCGAAGATGGGTAAGTACCAACATTCTTCATCTTTATGGACAGGTGGTGCCCTTTCTGCATGATGGTTCTGGAAGAGTTTTTCCATGAAGGTAGAAAACTGTTCCTTCGTCACAGGATTTCTTTCCAATGTCCATCGCAAAGAGCTGAGGCGAGACAATGCTTGGTCACGGTTATTTGGGAGTAATGGACGGGGTGACCTGAATGGCAAAGGAGCAATCCAGTTTTTCTCTTTGTCTTGGTGAAACTCTGTTTGCATAATCTCCATGAAGTTTTCATCCTCAAAGTACATGGCTGGTTTATCATCGTTTTTGGTTCTCTCAAACACATTGAGTCCAAGTTTTTCCTCAGCTTGCACGTGATGAGTTACATGACTGAATGAATGAAGAAAACCAACAGACTTGTTCTCCCCGCTATAACACAATTTCTCTTTTACTTTGACGTGGCTCTGGCATGGAGTAAGAAGAGAGGGGCATCCATTTTCCAAGATGTTAGTTTTAAAAACATTCACTGTTGGCATATGGGCTTTGTCGATGCAAACATCACCTATAATCACCCAGCCTAAGTCCAGCCGTTGTGCAAAGGGTGCTTTTTGAGGTCCATTGATTTGTTGTCTCACTTTGTGTACATGGATCATGTCTCTTCCTAGCAATATCAGGATCTGAGCATTGGGGTCCAGCTTTGGGATGAACTGTGCCACAGATTTCAAGTGAGGATGAGCGAGAGCCACCTCTGGTGTGGGAATTTCAGTTCTGCTACTCATTATCTCGTTACATTCAATCAGTGGTGGGAGATCAAGACATGTCTTACCGTCCAGTGTCTCTATTTGGAAGCCTACTGCTTTTCTTCCAGACATTTCTGTGGAGCCAGCACATGTTCTTAGCAAATAAGGAAATGGGTTACCTTGGATATCAAAAAGCTGAAAGAACTCTCCCTTAGCCAACAAGCGGTTGCTCTGGTCATCAATTATGACATACATCAGGATTGCTTGTTCCCGTTGCTCATGAGGAAATACACGCACCAGAAATTTTCGCACAGGATCGCATTTGAGCATTTTCTCCACAAACTTCTGTACACCTTGAAGTTACCTCTGTTGTAACTTTGTCCTGTTGTGTTGTATGCAGTTCTTGTTTTGCAGGTGTGGAGAAAGGCAGAGCTAGATCAGGATGCATGGCAGTACAATGTTTATCAGAATCGCAGTCTACACATTTTAAGCTCACAAGACAGTCTCTGGCCATATGACTTGGAGAGCAACACCCGAAACATCTTCTGTGTTCTTTTAGAAGATTCCTGCGCTCAGTCCACATCATTTTTCTAAAGGCTCTACATTTTGACAGAGGATGTGGTTTGTTATGGAGAGGGCAGCTCTTTGTCAGGTCTCCCTTACTTGTCTCCTTCACATTTGTAGAATCTTCTCCAGGTTCTGTGTATACATCTGTTTTATGCACTGAAACAGGGACTCTGCTATCACCATGTCTATACAGGGGTCTTTCATTTTTAATGACAGTATGGGCTTGAAACTAGGGTCATTCCTAGCTTTAGCTTCACTACAAATGAAATGGGGAAAGAATGAGAATGGGGGAAAACTGATCCGGTTTTCATCTTTGAATCGTGAACCTGCAAATAACCACGTTTCTTGTAGATTTGCTGGCAACTTCTCTACAATAGGATTAATACCACGAGGGGTATCAAGATAAGCCAGTCCAGGTAAATATGCATCTCCTTTAGCGACAAGTATTTATGTGAGCAAATCTGCAAGCTCCCTGAGTTTCACAGTATCTTTTGGAGATAAACGTGGAACGTTGTCCAATCGCTTAAATAAGGCACTTTCAATTACCTCTGGAGTAGCGTAACATTCTTGAAGTCTCATCCAAGACATCTGAAGAGCAGCTTGAGGATCTGTAACATAAATGGCTCGTATTCTTTTTACATGCTCTGATGATTCCTTTCCTAGCCATTTGATTAACAAATCTAACTTTTCATTGGCTGAGAGCTGTAAATCTTGTGTAACATTAACAAATGAAGACTCCCAAGCCCTAAAGGATTGTTATCAAACTTGGTAAGCCCTGTTGCAACTAGTTTTCTACGTGCTAAGAATCTTGCAATGTCCAACATAGGCGTTGCTTGGCTTTGAGAGGAATGCTGCACATCTGAATGGACCGTACACTCTTGTGGATCACGATTTTGGCCTGGAGATACTTTAGATGCTGCATTTGGAATGGATTGAGGTAGAGCGTATTGATAATATGGACGTCTTGTGTTCTGCAGACGTTCACCATCACTTATTCGACTCCATTCTTGAACTGCATTAAGGTCGCTGTCACCTTCAGCGCTCACGTTCTGAGACCTTTTGATCAAATTTGGAGTCAATTCTTTTAAACAGGATGACAAATTCAGAGGTAAAGTGGTAAACTCAGAGCTCCCTAGGGTCTGATGTTCTACATATTCCCTTGTTCGTCTTGAAATCACGTGTGATGAGAGTGTGCTCTTTCTACTACGACTATCACTTTCCATCGCTGCTGCAGCTGATTCCAACGTATCAGCTTCTGCTATAGCAGCAGCAACTTCTTTTTCCATTTCCAATGCTTCAAGATTTGCTTCCACCATAGCTCTTTCCTGTTCCAGCCTGGCTTTTACTTTTCTCATTTCTAGTTGTTTTTGTGCAAATGCCATCTTAGCACGTGCAGCTTCTGCTGAGGCTCTAGCTTTAACGGCAGCGCAAACGACTGAAGATTGAGAGCTGAATGATGTGCATTTTGATCTGACCTCTGAAGGTGCCTTTTCATTTACACTGTTTGCATCAGTTGCCATGCTTGCATCTGTATATCCTTCTGGTGTCTGTTGATCCATGACTTTTCTGTTTCCACTATGGTTTTTTACTGTACTGTTCTCTTTATATGTTTTGCTATCAAGCGTTAATATAAATAAACAGCAAGCCAAACTCTGTTCAAGAGCCAGGAAATGAGCGCCTTGCTCCTTTAATGATAGCTTGTAGTTACAGGCAAACTCACAGGTCAATGAACTGAGTAAACAAATAAATGAAAGAAATAAACTTATTAAAATGCAAAATAGCATTATACTCAACAGTGTAGCGAACAGAATCTACACAACAGATATCTTAAATTAAATGAGTTGCCAATGCAGCACGCCAGCACAAATCAGCAACAGCAAACATCTCCGATCATAAAGTGATTAATGTAAACATACACTTTAATATTATGTGCAATAGAGAAACTATTCAAGATAAACTCACAACCGGTGCTTCTGTAGCATTTTGAAGAAGGATCAATGTGGATGCAACACAAACATACACCATGCTCGTTGCTACCTGCTACGCGTCAAAATTAAAGTCCTCCTATACATATTACAGACAAGCGGCAGGCAAAGGTGAATAGAACACGAAAAGCACATTGAACATCAAACAACCACAAAAGAAAAAAAGAAAAAGAAATATAAATTCAAATATCCATCAAAAATTACACACAGCCTCTAACAGAGGCAGAACACATACTTTAAATATGAAATAAAACTAATCAAACTTATGTTAAATGTATTCATAGATTACTTATTGTCTCTTACTTGTGTGAGAGAAAAGATGAGTGTATGAGTGTCAGGAATTGGACCTTCTCTGCCGGAACAATAGGGGGCGTTCTGTCATGTGTGTTTTCTGTCACGTCTTGTAATACTCACCTGGTTGTAATTAGTTTAATTATTATGTGTATTTATTTCTGTCAGAGAACGGGGGTGTCTTCACAGACAAAAAGACCCAAATGCAGGGATATCAAAATAAAAACAGAGATTTTATTAACAAAACACAATAAATAAATACAGGAAACGGGAACCGAAACACGGAAGCAGACAAAAAATGAGGACCCGTCAAAGCTAACTGCAATGTGGCGGAAATAAATACACATAATAATTAAACCAATTACAACCAGGTGATTATTACAGAATGCCCTCTAATGTTCTGGCAGAGAATGCCCAAGCAGAAGTCCTGACAGAAAGTGTGATTCCCTTTCGAGGCTGCATCAGTGCTGACGCTATGGGAATGCTTCTTTGAGGAAGTTCTGTCTGAAGCTCTGTGTGTGCACATGTCATTTTAATGGCTCAGAAAGGACACATGTTGAAGTGATTACTTGCCAGTAAGTCCATATAAGGGCATCTACATCACACTGCTCCAGCTTACTTTGTCTTCAGGAAGCGTGCTGTGTATGTGTGTTGTTTGTCTGTTTGTCAACTGCAGGGAGAGAAAAAAAATATATTTTAGGGAAAGTTAGGAAAATACATTACAGTCCAAGCATTTTAAGAGATGCGTGCATCCGTGCCCCCACTTTATCACGGGGAATGACGCGCATTCGCTTTGCGTTGTTTGTTTGGGAGAGGAGCCGAGCTCTTGAGGAAGCCGGCTGCGTACATTGTAAGGCATTCCTCGGTGTTTCCCTTTCTCTTGCCCTCTCCCCTGACTCTGTTTCCTCGGTTTTGCTTTCGGGAGCTCGCGCTGCGATTTCTCCCGACCCGGAAGAGAGCATGCTGCTTTCTGCGTCCGACTCTGAGGAGCTCAATGTGGGGGGGAGGGGCTTTCCACCTCTGAACAGCCGACACAATCAGTGGCGTTCAAGGAGCTCCTCGAGGTGGTGACTCGTGCTGTGGCTAGGTTGAATTTAGATTGGCCTGAAGAGGAAGATAGTGTCATCCGTTCTAAGCTGGATGACCGCTTTCTGACTTCATGCGGCAGGCCACCTTCACGCAGGCAACTGTCATTTTTTCCAGACCTCCATGCTGAGGTATCGAGGTCTTGGAGAAATCCATTTTTGGCACGTATATTTTCTCCAGCCATGTCTGACTATTCAGCGATAATAGAGCTTGAAGGCCATGGGTATGGGGTGATGCCTGGGGTTAAGAGACGCTTGGGGCTATCTCTCACTTACATCGCCCACATGGAGGAAACCTGCCCTTCCATCCAAGACTAGTAGGACCACTTCGGCTCTTGTGGGTAAGGCCTATAAGGCAGCAGCCCAAGCAGGTGTGGCCCTGCACACCATGGTGGTTTTGCAGGTCTACCAGGCTGACCTGCAGGCAGAGCTTGATGGCGGCGAGGTGTTGGGACCTCAGGGGGTGTCTGAGCTCCGCCGAGCCACTGACCTTGCGCTCCGTGTCACAAAGCAGACGGCCCGCTCCATAGGATGTTCAATGGCTATGCTGGTTGCCACGGAGAGGATCAATTTGACGAAAAGCTACCACGACAAATTTGAAATTTGTTCAACAAGAAGTGAAGTTCTTAGAACATTTAATTTCTGCAGTAGGTAAACGACTCGAGTCAAGTAGAATAGAGGCAATTCAGAAAATTCCAAAACCGGTAAGAAAAAAACAAAAAAACAGTTCATGTCTTTTTTTAGGCATTTGTTTATTTTGTAGGATATCTATACCCAATTATGCTGTTTTAGAGGCACCACTGAGCGCAATTGCTCATGGACAAGGCCTACAAGCACACAGCAAAGTGACTGAGAATGCAAAAGCTGCATTTGAATGACTGAAACAGACATTACAGACGATACTGGGCATCCCTGACACTAAGACTACTTGCTCTTCTTGTGTCTCAGAGCAGTAGGCTACAGCGAATTAAGTCGATACCACATGCAGTGTCGCAACTGCTTTTAAAACAAAAAAAAATAGCACATATTATGGTTGCACAATGGTTAAGATATAACAATGTGCTTTTAATAATGCTGAATGCTACTGTTAAATGATGTACAATTCTTAACCCTGCCACACTTCTTCCCACAGAGCATGATGGGGAGCCTCATGATTGTGTGATGGTTGTGAAGTATAATTGTTATGACTGTAATGAAGTTTGTTGCCCAAGGCTGACCTCTTGGATGCAATTCTACTTTCAAAAGCAATTGCAATATGTAAACGTTTAATAACGATCCTATTTCCATAGGTGATGGAAAAGCTGATGCAGTGGCAAACAACACAATTACACTGTTTTCTTCTATCCTAAATCTCACTGAATTACAGGTTATAAGTGATCGTGAGGAGAAACAATGCTGGAGGAAGGTGGGAAGTGTCCAAAAACAAGGTGTTTGGTATGGGCCTCAGGGAAACCGGATTTACCAAAAATGTTGTTGTCTTTTTATGTTAAGTTGACACATGGTAAAGACCATGTGTCAAAAGGGGGGATGTACAGTGAAATAATAAAGACCTGGTAGACTCAGGGATTCCAAAAGTACTCTAAAAAAATTTTTTAGATCGATGTTTAATCTGTAAGAAACACAAGGGGATTGGAGGTGCATCCAGGCATCCCATTACAGCCACAAGCACCTGTCTAATACCTACAGATGGATTTTATTGACCTTACTCCATCAGCAGGCAAAAGGTATTAGGCCTATTAATAGTCGACATGTTCTCTAAATGGGTAGAGGTTTTCCCAACAGCGAAACAAGACTCCACGGCTGTAGCAAAAGCACTGTTTACAAAAATCATTCTTAGGTGAGGAATCCCTGAGTGCATCAGGTGTGGCAATGGCACTCTAGAAAACAAATTGGCCAGATACTGTTAAGACCCCGGATTGCCAATGTAATTGCTAACCTAAGCTCATTTGAAATTCTTTTTGGCAGGCTCCAAGCATGGGAATAACACCCCTATGTCCCATGACATGACAATGATGTGTGATGATGCTATGATTAAATTCTGTGAAAAGCTATGCCGTGCTCTTGCTGTTGTTTCTAAGCAGGTTGTCAAGGCCTTCCGGAGGAAAAACTGGTCACCCCTGAGGTGGAGAGGACCGTTCCAAGTCCTACTGGTCACACTGGTCACAGAGTCCTGGATCCATTAAAGCCCCATACGGACGGCACCACCGATAGACACTCGTGACGTGCACTAGATTACTGAGACACTCAATAGTCTGCTGGGCGGGCCAGGTGTGTAATAGAATACGGAAACATATTTGCCCTGAAGCGCCAGCACGTAGACTCAAGAAGTTGGGTTAATCTCAGTGACTAGGGGTAAGGGAAAAGAGTGTGCTGGGTGCCATAAAAGGAAAATGAGAGTCTTCTTGATCCTGTCAGCACTGCTGATCATATGGAGCGACCCAGCATCGTCTCATCCACATGCCAACAAATTCTGGAAATGTGCCAACTGGATGGCCAGGCAACATACTAATGAGTCATGTTACGTGAGTAAGGTGTTCCCAACGTCTACTACAAAAACCACCCTGACACCTTGAAATGATACTTTTGACAACACCCTTACAGCTATGGCCCAGGTCTGCATCTCAGAAACGTGCATATCAGGCAACTAGAAGAATTTTTTTCTGACATTTTCTGTTATGTCATCACTGTTTTAGCTAATGCTTGCTTAAGAAGCCCTATTCAAACCACATTTTAGCACAAGCATGCATGATCAGTAATTGCAGTAATGTTTTTTCCTTAGCAATTTTTATGTCCATTTTTGTTATTCAAAAGGGTGGAAATGTAATAGAAAATGTTGTGAATAACAAAACTGAACATTGAACATTCTGTACCAATACGCTCACACACCAAAAACTAGGAACAGCAAAAAAGTAACAAAGGGGAACTGAACTGTTTCCAGTTGCACACTAGGTTGAAGAAACAAGAACATTGCAGGCTGCAAGTGTGTGGAAATAACGGGGACTATCGGAGCGACCGTTGCACTGCTTGTGCAACGACAAGACCGTTGCACTGCCTTTGCTAATACAAGATTAGAGGAAGTCATGCACACACATAGCTCCATGCATAAAAGGAGAACTGCCTTACATCCAATTAACTCACTCTGTTCAGACTTAGGTTGGGACAGACTGACTTCACACTTGCAAGTGTATTGAATAAAGAAGTTTGATATTCCACAGGACTCTGCTGCGTTCTTCTCTGCAACTTAGTGAAAAGTTCACTTGAACTATTATCTTTGATTAATAGAATAGAATTTCCACCACAAGGGTTATACAGGTTAGGTGCTGTGGGCTTGTAGAAAAGACCCGGGTTCTTGGCCTTGGGTCCCATTCTAGGGCTGTGTCACTGTTGCAGGACTCTTTCAATGGACTCCTCGCTTTCAGGCTGGGGAGCAGCCTTGGATGGCCACCCTGCCCAGGGTCTATGGGAGGGCCCCAATCTCTCGTGGCACATAAATTGCCTGGAGATGAGGGCTGTGTTTCTAGCATTAAAACACTTTCTCCCACACCTCAGGGACAGCCTGAGACAGCCAGATGTCTTACTACGGATAGACAGCACTGCGGTGTTGTCCTAAATCAATCATCAGGTGGTCTGCGTTCACGCCCCCTATTCAGGTTGGCATGTCAGATTCTGTGCTAGGCAGAGATCAGGTTTCTTTTGCTGAGAGTGGTTATCATTCCAGGGCATGTAAATTTGGAGGCAGACTTCCTGTCAAGGCAAGTGCTCAGACCTAGGGAGTGTACGCCTTTCCCCCGGTAGCTTGGCTCCTGCAAGTCCTAGCAGAGTGCATCACAACCGAGTCAACCTTCTCTTAGTTGCGCCTCGTTGGCCCTCCCCTCTGGTCTCTCGCTTTCTGTGTAGTGTCAGGTGGCTGAGGCCTTCCTGTAGACCGTGCCTTCCTTTCTGGGACCTCTCTGTGATCTTGGAGGGGCTGCTGTAAGCCCTCTTTGAACCCATAGAGTCAGCCTCTGAGAAATTTCTGACACTGAAGTCAGCTCTGCTTCTAGCCTTGGCCTCTCTCAAAAGAGTGGGTGATTTGCAGGCTTTGTTGATCACCCCCACCTGCCTAGAATTTTCCCCTGGAATGTCCAAGGCTCTGCACCCTAGGGCAGGATGTGTCCCAAAGATGCCCAGGATGATGGGTTTTCCAATCATCCTGCAGGTCTACTGTCCCCCGCCCCGTGAGTCGGCGGAACAGGAGAGGCTGCATTTGCTTTGCCTGGTAAGGGCCTTGAGGACTTGTGTCCATCGCTCTAGCTTGTAGCGTAACTTTTAGTATATTTTGGAGGCCGGAATAGGGGTAATCCGGTTTTCAATCAGTGCCTTGCACACTGGGTAGTGGAGGCCATTATTCAGGTCTATGAGGTGTGCGGTCTTGCCTCACCTCTCGGCATCAGGGCTCACTCCATTCAGGGTATCGCATTGTCCAGTGCCTTGGCCAGGGGTGTCCCACTTGAATTTATTTGTGCTGCGGCAGGATAGTCCTCTCCACACACCTTTATCAGATTCTATGACCTGGACTTGGACCCCACTCCAGGGTCCCAAGTACTGCAGGACCTTCTCTCTCATGGCCTATGGTGCAGTCATCGACCGATGCGTGGCAGCGTGGATATTGCCGTTCCCATAGCATCAGCACTGATGCAGCGTCGAGTTCCCTCAAAAGAGAACTACACCAGGTTATGTCTCTGAGAAGGGAACAAAATGGTGCGTCGCTGGCCACGCCCCGGGCGTCTGTCCGCGCTTCCTTCAGACAAATAGAAGCTGGAGCAGTGTGACGTAGATGCCCTTACATGGACTTACTGGCGAGTAATCACTTCGTCATGTGTCTTTTCAAAGCCATTAAAATGGCGTGTGTGCACACAGAGCTTCAGACACAACTTCCTCAAAGAAGCATTCCCATAGTGTGGCAGGATAGAGCTTGTTGTGTCGTCAGGTAGTAATAGCCTATCGGAGAGCACCGGTGTGTATAAGCGAGGGTGTCATGTTCATGGTCATTGAACGTGCGTCATTTTGAGGTGCTCTACCGGATTCCGGTTCTGCGTTCAACAGAGGCCGCTGGGTGTTATTTTGTTTCCAGTTACCTACAGTTACCTGGGGGGTAAGAGGCTCTTAGCAGCATGGCTAAGCGGTTTTGTTGTGGGTATACAATAGGTTAATGCCACACGTATACTTTATTGTAGTGCTTCACAAAGGGACAAAAAGGGTCAAAACAAGCTCTGTTGCGACAGACTGTCTATCCTCAGGTACATGAGTTTGTTTTATTCATCTTACGTGGGATGCTAGTTTAAATGTCAGGCTGTGTAGTTAATTAATTGTGTTAATTGTTTTGTATTCCCCCTGTCAGCGTTCTTTAGTTACCTGATGTCCATTTGTATCCGGTTTATTACCGAACCAGTACTGTATCTGTGATTTGGTATGGCGGATGGCTGTATTTCTCCGGTATGCAATAGCATTTTATCTAAGGGTTTTTGAGGTTTTATATTTTTTAAATTGCACTTATTTACTGTGCGTGAGAAGCCTGAGATAGGCACAGGCTCCCCGTGACCCAAGGTAGTTTGGATAAACGGTAGAAAATAAGTAAGAGTGAGTGAGAGTACTGTGCATGATATTTTCTGTTAGGTTCTGGGGAATTTCTGCTGTATGTGCAGTTGAGGCTACACATTGTTCCTGGGACAACGTTGCTGTTTTGTTCCTTGTTAAATTGTTTTGTTTCTTGTTAAATTACTTTGCTCCTCGCTAAATTACTTTGCTTTGTAATTGTTTTATTTTTGGTTTCATATTGGTTTCTTTGTTTATATCTATATTGTTACCTTTCTCTGACCTTGTTAAATTGTCCATTCAGCCTATCTCAATGTAAGAAGCCTGATGCTGACTCCGAAGTCAGAGTGTGGTAATGATTTATTTATTTTTTTGTGTATTTCATTTACAGTTTTTCTCAATCGATTTGGTACATTTCTCCAAACTCAGGTAACAGCTCTCAAAACAGTTAACACAGTGATCAGTACACTTTGTAATTGTTCTAAACAGATAGTAAATTCTCCTTCATTTCATATAAATCACAAATCAAAAGCATAATTTTCTCAAAACACTGTGCACAAAAATCCCTAATTTTATCACAGCAGCTCATACAGCCAACTAAATCTATATCAGTATATTTATATCAGTAAAAACATTTGTAACTTTTTCATTGTTCTTCACAAAGGTCACAAGCATTTTTGTACCATTTTAAAAACACAACAAACAAAACTCTGTGAATTGTAAAATAGTCAGTTGCACACCTTGTGTCTTAAATTAATGCCAAATTGTTATCTGATGAGTTAGTAATCCACTCAACACAGAAAAAGCCAATTTCCTAATTGTTCACACAGCTGTCTTACATAATTACAACAACTACAAAAGGGAAAGAGAAGAAGAACAAAGAAGACAAATGAGGAGATATAGTAAGAGAAAAAAAGAAGTATGAGCAGTGGAATCAGAAGAGGTTTAAGAGTGAGAGGTTGGAGATTGAGAAAAAAGGAGAAAGAGAAAGAAGATCTAAGGATGTAGGAGGAAGAGCGAGAAGAGCTGAGGATGTAGGAAGAGGAGAAGAGTTTGAAGAGATGGATAGATTGGAGGGCAATGGTATAGTGGAAAGAGTAAATATAAGAAGAGGTGGACAGAAAGGAAGAGGAGGGCAAAGAGGAAGAGGAGGGAGGAGAGGAATAATGAGGGTAGGGTACACGCGTGTTTCAAATGAAATCAGAGCCACACTTATTGACCATGTCATAAATCATGGTCTCTCACTGAGAGAAGCTGCCCAGAGAGTTCTGCCCAATATAAACAGATCCACAGTGGCTTCAATTATCCATGCATTTCAGAGGGAAAACTGGTAAGGGACGATATAATTCTACTTTTACAATGAGAGTCCATGGAGTCTTGTTTGACATAGGTCTAGATCTCTACAGTAAATGTTCCTGCTTGTCCAAACCTTTTTCAGAATTGAAGTTAGAGAACATTCAGTTGGACCGACAAGACTTTTTCAGTTGAACAAGAGCATGCCATTGTTTACATGGTGGTCCAGAACAACACCCTCTGCCTCAAAGAAATTCAGCAAAGAATAACACAGGACAATAAACTGTTCCACAATATCCACCAATGCAGTTGCTCCACAATTGACCATGTTCTAAGAAGAAATGCTATCCAATTGAAACAAGTATACACTGTGCCCTTTGAGAGGAACTCCGTTACAGTGAAGGAGTTGGGATTCCAGTTTGTTCAAGTATGTGCAACCCAATTACTGCAATCTTATTGTCAACTCAAAGATATATTTTTCCTGAATTTTAAGTGTGTGTCCATAAACTATTCCATGCTACTATATGTGAAAAGATTTTGGCATATCTATGTATACTGTTGCTTCAAAGTGTGAACTCAAACTTCAGCAACAATTTCACAGTAGTATTGACTGCAATCAATGCCATTACTGTAAAACACAAATTTACTATATTTTACCTTGTGTTCTTTTTAATCTAGAGAATCTTGGGGTTGCATAGCAGTGCAACTCATTATGAGTACCTGTATATTGATGAAGCAGGCTTCAATCTTCAAAAAAAAGGAGAAGAGGGAGAAATGTGATTGGCCATTGTGCTACAGTCAATGTCCCGGGACAACGAGGAGGCAACACTCTCTGTGCAGCAATTTCTACAGCTGGTGTTGTGGCACACAATGCTGTTTTGGGACCATACAACACAGCAAGGCTCTTATATTTTTTAAACCTCCTCAATGAAATCCTCTTTCCACAGGGTGATCAGGAGCAAATGGTGTTTTTTTGTCGGAATTTTGTAGTTATTTGGGACAATGTCCAATTCCACTATTCAGCACTAGTGCAAGAGTGGTTTGAGAATCACCCACAATTTAGGATGGTGTTTCTTCCACCATATTCTCCTTTCCTGAATCCAATTGAGGAATTCTTCTCCTCTTGGAGATGGAAAGTACATGATCGCAACCCTTACAACCACGTAAGTCTTCTTCAAGCGATGGAAGAGGCCTGTGGAGATATTGGGGCACAAGCATGTCAAGGATGGATACAGCATTCAAGGCGTTTTCCCCCACGATGCATGACTCGTGAAAATATTTTCTGTGATGTTGATGAAATTGAAAAATGAAAGGCATGATCAATAAAATAATTGATTCAATGAATGCAGTACATTTATCACTTTATTTTTTATTTACCTATGTGAGTCATTCTACGAAACGGGTGCCCTTTCCACCTTGCAATTGTCGACATTTTCATTAAGAACAAACTTATTGGTTTTTTTTTTACTTACAACTTTAAATATTATGTTAATCCTCCAAAAAAACATATTTTCACACCTCAGGCACAAAATCCTTAATAATATTATCAATTTTATTCTGGCAAGGGAGTCTATTTTTTATCACCCCATCGCGGACAATATTTATGCCATAAGATTAGTAAAACAAGAAAAATATATTTTTAAAATCTAATGTTTTCCTAATAGTAAAATGTCCATTTTTTGGAAACCATTAATAGAAAGTGTGTAATTTAATTTGAATAATTATTCTTAGATTTTTAATCTTGAAATATGAATGTGACATTTCAATGGCCTCATTGTTTGTACTTAAAAAATGAATAGACTTAAAAAATACAAATAAAGTTACATTTATTTGATTAGTCCACAAAACAAGAACATCATTCAATATTAATTTATGTAAAATTTATTTTCTTTTACATACATTTTTAACAAAATGGCCCTGTGATGGGGTGGTAACTGATGTCACGGAGTGTTTCACTGTGAGAGGGTGGCATGGACAAATGCTTATTGCTCATGCTTATTTTAAACTTCATAAAACTGGGGAGGGGAAACATTAACACTGGAAATTTAATGGAAAACTTTGGTCATGCTCTGAAAAACTAAAAAAAAGAGCATCATTACAGTGACAGGGAGAGTCGCATCCACACATCCCTTTGGATCTCCATGTGGCGGGATGTCACAGGCCGTGGTGCTTGAATGATTTCGAGCACATCATCGAAGAGATACCACAGCAAGTCATCTTTTGGAGGCCAGAAGAACCCGTTGACACCTACACGGTGCATACATTTTACCAGGGCATGCGTTTCATCTGTCTCCATGATGATCCCAGGATAAAGGTCATTGTCATATTTAAGCATGCACCACTTCCCAATTAGATCTCCACTTTCCCAAGCAATTGCTTCTGTTGGCACCATTTGGGCTGTTATGTTAAAAGTAAAATGATTTGTTGTGAAGCATTGACATCTTAGCTGCTTTTGCATGGAGCACATGTGACCACTTGATAGGTTTTCATTGTGGATGGCACTAATGGAATCTTACCTGGCATCTTTTCCATTGCCTGCTCAACAGCTTCAGATGATACATAAAACAACTTAACAGTTGTAGATGTTTCAGTTAGGGCCTTATATAGCACATGGGCATCGGGTATGTTATGCCCGTTGGTCACCAGCTTGTCCGCTGTTCTTTCCAAGTGAATGAATGAGTAGGTGGGTGAGTGAGAGAGTGATTGAGTGCGTGAGTGAGTGCGTGAGTGACATAATGATTGAGTGACATAGTGAATGATTGACATAGTGAGTGAGTGAGTGAGTGAGTGACATAGTGAGTGAAAGAGTGATTGTGTGACATAGTGATTGTGTGACATAGTGAGGTAATGAATAAACAAAACAGGGTTAACAGACAAAAAATATTAACCTATATCAGAATCCTTGATTTCACACATCTTCACATTCAAATGGGAAGCAGAACCACCCGTCAAATTCCTTACCACCACATCACAATAAAACATGTGACGAGGTGGTATGTGACGGGGTGGTAAATATCATCCCAAAATTGCCGCATGTCTCCCATGTGGTCAAGTTCCTCACCTAGCATACGTGCATTTTATCTGAAATCTAATTTTATTTGCATTAATAATGTTAAAAAATACATAAAAATTAGTTTTCCCTCTCTATCTTGCGTGACGGGCTGGTTGGTCAGTACTTGCCTGTTTTTGTTCACGGCTCCAATTATGTCAAGGCTCCAATGATGTCACCTCCGCTTTGTGATGTCATTTAATGCAACAGTACATTATTTATTGATAAAACAATTTAGTGTGATGGGGTGTTATTAGTAACACATGCTCCTGCTAGTCCGGTAGATCAGTGAACTGTCGGAACTTAGAGCCCGTCTCCAAGCTGACATATCACAAGGGTGATTTATACTTATGACTATAACTATTTATCAACTACTTTATCCAATTCCTGCTAATTATACTATAATCAAAACTGTTGAAGTAGTGAGAAAACTCCTCAGACCTGGATGAGAATGAGCAAAAACCTCTTTATTGTAGACAATCAGTCATCCATTCCATTGAGCTCAAAGAAAACAAAAAAAATCACTAAGTCAAAAGAACAAATGAAAGACCCGAAAGGAGCATTCACTTGTCACCAGAACTTCTCTTACAAAACAAAAGTTAAAGTATCAAAAGAAATGAAGGAGCTGCAGCATCCAACAATGGTTCCACCGTCTGAGCTACCCCACGAAAAACACTCTGAACTTCCCCTCCAAATTTCCCTCAATATATACTCCAGCGCCTCTAAGCGCCTCCTATTTTTTGATCCCTCCTACTCTCAGACAAGTTCCCAATATGTTTCAAGTTGTTCTCTGGGGCTCCGCCTAATCATTTACATGCCTCTTCCAAAATCCCCTTATTTCCCCGATTTACCTCATACCTCATACCTAAGTGACTTCATATCCTGCCTTTTTGAATTCCCCTTATTTTCCAGAATCATCACCTGACCCTTACTCATATACCCTTATATGGATTTTCCCCCTTTCTCGATTTCCTATTATTTTCAGCCTTTTTCATCATTGTATTAAAAAAATATGCTCAAGAGAGCTCTACTTCCTTGTTGTTTTCACATTTGTTGCTCAGCCTTTCATGACAGGCACCACGTGGACTTATCTTTTCCTCAGCTACAATGAGTAAGTTTTCCTCATTCCTGCTCTTACTAGTCTACTTGATTATATGTTTAAATGATTATATGTTAATGTTATTTAACTGACATATTCTACTTGGTTATATTATATTGCTTTGCTGCTGTTGCTAGGCTTTGCTATGACTGTGTATATTGCTGGAGCCCTTAATGCTGGCTCTTTCTTAAACTTTGTTAAACTTTTTGACCTTTATTATGATCTCAGTCTGGCCTTCAGACTGGGCTTGCTCATTGCATTCTTTAAGACTTAGTTCCTTTATCTTATCAGGGTTACTCCTTTTTCCTCTTAGGTTCACAGCCTCAGGGTCAGCCAATTCGTCCTGGTCACACCATCTGGATTTCCCGGTCTACTCCCTACAGGAGGCTAGCTCCTGCTGAGGTCATGGCCAGTTATCGCCGCTATCAGCTGTGTCATCTTTCTCAGGAGTTCTACTCTTTCCTGGAGCGCCTGTCCTCCCCTACACTCCCAGATCATCCTCTCTTGACTTTTAACATCGTGCAGGCGTCTCTGACTCGCTCTTCTTCTACTCAAACACCTCTGCCTCCTATCATGGTGGATCAACGGACACAAACAGATGGTTGTCTTCATGCTGAACCCTGTTGCCCTAGGCTGACAACTCCTGCCTCTCCTCCACGTATCTCTTCTCCTCCCATTGCCTATGTTCGCCCCCTGGCAGCTCCTACCTCTCCTCCTCGTGTCTCATTTTGGCTACATTCCCTCTCTCTCTCCTAGTTTGGCTGTTTCTCCCTCTAACTCTGAGCCTGGTTCCCCAGGCTTTGTTCCCTCTTCTCCTTCTCCCAGGCCTTGATCCCCAGACTATACTCCCACATGCCCCAGGCCTGATAGCTCTGGTTATTACTAAGTTTGTTTGCAATAAACTTCCCTTTCTCTTTCATACTTCGTCTGAGTCCTGTGTGGTTTATTTGCATTAATTAACTACTTATTCTTATTATGACATCTGAGCTCTATACCCATATATCCTATGATATCAATCATAATAAGTCCTTACATATGCTCCTTTGGGGCACTTCTTTATGCGTTATAGAATTTTCACAACATCAGAACCCTCTGAGAACCATCAGTCGAAGCACTCATTCGGACTGGTACAGAACGAGAAGAAAGGAAGATGAAAATGATTTCTTAAGAGCTTAACAAAGTGCTAATTTAAGTTCTTGTTGAAGAAGTAGGTCTTTAGTGTTTGTTTAAACTCATTTAGCTTTAGCAGCTTAGATGTTGTTTGTGCAGATGGTAAATGGTCAGAGCAAGCTGGGATTTTCAGCAGGGTTTTTTTTCAGGTTTCACATAATGACAGGAACCTCAGCCTTAATTGTTTAATGTTCTGTCTAATTAAATTATTTAATATTACCAGGTTACATAGATGCTGTTGTAAAAGTGTACAAGTGATTTAATTGAATGAAAATCAATCTAAAACAATCAATACCAAGTAAAGATATAATAAACAAACAAACAAACAAACAAAACATATGTAAAGTTAATGTACTGTACTGTATATATAATATTGCTCAACAAAAGTGAAAGAAGTCAAATATACACACAGTTAAACAAGAGGAAACAGAAATATGACACACATTTTACTATTAACAGCTACATCAACCTTCATCAGTAATAAATATATTGAATCCAGATTTTCTAAACATCTTGAGACTGGGAAAATAAAGCTGTGTGTAAAATATAGTCCATAATAAAAAGAGAGTTTTATATATAAATAAACTTATACATATTCAGAATAGAATGTTCCAGGTGTCGTATATTTTTGACAAAAATGTAATTTTTAAAAACTATATTAAAATATAAGATGGTTTACTTTTTACCTGTTGTGCTGTTGTCAGGATTGTTGTGATAAACATGAATCAACACTTTCTAAACAATCAGATTTGAGAAATAAATATAGTGTAATATAGACATAAAGAATGGACTTTATCCTTCAAGTTGGCAGTTATTAGGCCCATCAGTAAGAAACCTAATTTAGATCCTAATGAAGTATCAGAATATATATATACACAGTTATATATCTCATCAACACCAATTGATCTGTGTGTTAAAGAGATAAAATATTGGATGACATGTAATTTTCTGTTGTTAAACTCTGATAAGACAGAAATACTACTTATCGGTCCAAAAACCAGTACACAGTTGATGTACTATTACTAGTAGCTCGACAGTGAAAGACCTGGTGTTTATTAGACAGCAACTTTCTTTAAAATCATATCACCATATTACAAACACAGCTTTCTTCCACCTTAGAAATATTGCCAAGCTGAGAAACATCCTGTCTGTATCTGATGCTGAGAAGCTAGTTCATGCCTTCATGAGCTCTAGACTGGACTATTGTAATGCATTACTAGGTGGTTGTCCTGCATCTTTAATAAATAGTTTACAGTTAGTCCAAAATGCAGCTGTTAGAGTTCTCACTAGGACAAGAAAGTATGACCATATAACCCCAATTTTATCATCTCTACATTGGCTACGTGTTCAGTTTAGAATTTATTACAAACTGCTATTACTAACGTATTACGTTATTTTCGTATTTAGCTCCCAAACTTTGGAACAGCCTTCCTGATAGTGTTCAGGGCTCAGAAACACTTTCCCAATATAAATGAATTGAATTGAATAAATGTAGATTAAAATCTTACCTCTTTAATCAGCCATACATTTAATACATCCCATAATATTGTGCTCTAATACATCTGACCAAATGCACATTATCATCTAGTGCTTGCTAATATTATGAACATCAGCTACGCTAATTCCTCTCCACTGCTTCTCTCTTTCTACCCATTCTGAGGCATCCAGAGATTGTATATTTCAGACCTTCACTGAGATGAGACCAACCCTGTGAGAATCCTGAGACATCTAGAGATGTTAGCTCCAGATGGACTCTGCTTCATGATATATTAAGACATTCTAAGAGTAGATGCCAACTCCATGTGGTCTTGAGGGCAACAACCTCCTCATTAATACACAATTGTGAGACTGTATATTTATAATCACACCCTCCAGTGCCACCCAAATGAGGATGAGGTTCACTTTACAGTCTGGTTCCTCTCAATATTTCTTCATCTTCTTTCTATGGTGCTTTTCCTCACCACAGCCTCAGTTACCTCAGGCTTGTTCATTAAAAAATATAACACATTTAACTATAAGTCTAACATTAATCTTAAAGTTTTGTATTATATTAATCTTTGTATAATATTGTTCTGAGACAATGACATTGCTAAAAGTGCTATACAAATAAAATTGAACTGAACTGAATGAAGTGTTATGATGTATAATATGTAATATAAAGGGCTGCTAAAAAGAACAAATAACTCAGAATGATTAGCATTCAGATGAATGCTAACTAGCTATTTACAGTAGCATAAACACAGGAGTTGCTCTTGTTCTTGTAGACGGCTGTTGGAGCTGCACCATAAGAGCTGGTCTCAAAATTCACTGCTGCATACATTGGACTTTCACCTGATTTCACCACTGATGGTGAAGTAGCACAGACTGCTGAGGGTAACTGAGCTGAGGAGTAGAAGTCCTGATCAGGAGAATCTGATGGGTTTTGTGCTGTAGAATAAACAGTTGGAGTTGTCGGTAATTCAGTGTTGCAGTAAATGGTTTCAGAACCATCAGGGAGGTTTGTGGATAACTGAGCAGTACAGTAAATTGTGTTAGAAAGAGCTCTGCTGTCTTTAACCTCCTCGTAGTCACAGGCTGGTGCTGGAAGCTGAGCACAAGGAGGAAAAGAAACAACTATATTCAATTTAGGTACAAAAAAATAGAGAAAATAAAACATGCATTTCTGTAGAAAAAAAAAAAAAAGCTCTTAAAACCAGCTTAAACAGATTAAAGTCTTAAATATGGTCTAAAATTTGTATATATTTGTCACGGTGTGACATGGTGAAACAAAAGGCAAGAGAGGATCCAAATGCAGATAGGACTTTACTGGACAAAAACAAGAAACAAACATACAGGCAGGCAAAACAGATCAGGACACGGAACAGGAACAGAGAACAACATGAACCAAACACCTACAACGACCAACACCAGGGAAGTGAACAGACAGAGTAGATATAGTGGACAGGAGCCAATAACCAAGCAGAGACGATTAGAGACAAAGACAAGACACCTGGGGAAGAGATGGAATGTGATTAGTGTCCATGGTGAGCAATGAGTGGGCGGAGCAAAACAATCAACACCAGGGAGAGACGGCAGACAGAAACAAGGGGAAAACACAGACAGACACACCACACAGCGGCTTCCAGACGCTCCCAAGTCCACAAAACCCAGTTCAGGCAGGTGGAGCGAAGGCGCAACCAGGGTGGGAGGGCGGGTCGGGTTCGTGTAGTGGTGGCGCCCGCTGAGCAGGAGGCCGGGGTGGCGCCAGCCGGGCCGGCGGCCAGGGCGGCGCCGGCAGAGCAGGAGGCCAGGGCGGCGCCGGGAGAACAGGAGGCCAGGGCGGCGCCGGGAGAACAGGAGGCCAGGGCGGCGCCGGTAGAACAGGAGGCCTGGGCGGAGCCGGTAGAACAGGAGGCCAGGGCGGAGCCGGTAGAACAGGAGGCCAGGGTGGTGCCGGAGGCAGAGACCAGAGCAGGACCGGAGACCAGGGTGGTGCTGGAGGCGGAGCCAGAGACCAGAGCAGGACCAGAGACCAGGGTGGTGCTGGAGGCGGAGCCAGAGACCAGAGCGGGACCGAGGAGCAGGGTGGTGCTGGAGGCGGAGCCAGAGACCAGAGCGGGACCGGAGACCAGGGTGGTGCTGGAGGCGGGGCCAGAGACCAGAACGGAGTTGGCAGGCAGGGTGGTGCTTTGGGCCTATGAACAGGGACAGGAGGTAGAAGGGCCAGCAAGTCCAGTGAAGCAAAACACAGGAAAACAGAAACATGCATAGGTTCAGGCCAGGCAGAGAGTTCAGGTAGTTTGGGTGTCATGATGTCGACCGCGTTCTCTGACTCAGTCATTTCGGTCGACCCGGCTGAGTCGGCTGTTTCCGTCAGCTCGGCCGGTTCCTTCGACCCGCCGGTTCCGTCGACCCGGTCGGTTCGGCAGGTCCCGTCGACCCGGTCGGTTCGGCAAGTCCCGTCGACCCGGTCAGTTCGGCAGTTCCCGTCGACCCGGTCGGCTCGGCAGGTTCCGTCGACCCGGTCGGCTCGGCAGGTTCCGTCGACCCGGTCGGTTCCGTCGACCCGGTCGGCTCGGCAGGTTCCGTCGACCTGGTCGGTTCCGGCCGACCCGGTCGGTTCCGTCGACCCGGTCGGTTCCGTCGACCCGGTCGGTTCGGCAAGTTCCGTCGACCCGGTCGGTTCCGGCGACCCGGTCGGTTCGGTAGGATCCATCGACCCGGTCGGTTCCGGCGACCCGGCTGGTTCCGGCGACCCGGCTGGTCCAGCTGGCGGCTTAGGGATGCCGGCCGCCAGAGCCGACCTCATCGGGGTATCCGCCAGTTTGGAGACCAGCCGGTTAGCACGGACCTCAGCCGAGCTCGCCGGTACGGTAGCCATGGGAACTGGCTCAATCACGGGTGTGCACGGGACTGGTCTGGGCAGAGGAACTGTGGAGCATTCGGGCGTCCGTGGCTGATTCCACTCTGTGGCCCACGGACCCCGATGCTTGCTGCCCCCCCCCCAAAAAATACTTACGGCCGGCTTCAGTCTCTACAGTGCTCACGCTCAGCGTGGACCCGTCCAGGAGCAACGCCAAGTTGACGAACTCTGAGAATGTTTTTATCTCTCGAGTAGACGGCATCAGATACCGCAGGATGTCCCTTAGTCCGTACTTAAAGATATCCTTGAGCGCCTTCTCGTCAAAATTGACCTCGTTGCACAGGTCCAAGAATACCTCTGTGTATTCCTCAACTGGGGCGTCCTCCTGACGTAGACAAAACAGGATTTCTGCTGGATCCATGTGGTTGGTCGTTCTGTCACGGTGTGACACGGTGAAACAAAAGGCAAGAGAGGATCCAAATACAGATAGGACTTTACTAGACAAAAGCAAGAAACAAACATACAGGCAGGCAAAACAGATCAGGACACGGAACAGGAACAGAGAACAACATGAACCAAACACCTACAACGACCAACACCAGGGAAGTGAACAGAGAGTAGATATAGTGGACAGGAGCCAATAACCAAGCAGAGACGATTAGAGACAAAGACAAGACACCTGGGGAAGAGATGGAATGTGATTAGTGTCCATGGTGAGCAATGAGTGGGCGGAGCAAAACAATCAACACCAGGGAGAGACGGCAGACAGAAACAAGGGGAAAACACAGACAGACACACCACAATATTTCACTTTAATTAATTTAAATTCCAGATGCTTTAAATCCACATCTTTATAATGTTTAATTATTTTGTTGTGGTTTTGTTAAAATCAGCTTTTAGAAAAACACAACTCACCACACGGGGGTTTGAGGAGCTTTTTAAGGATTGGGCTGAAGATGAGGCTGAAAGTTGTAGAAAAATATAAGCAACCGTTTTAAAGATGACATTATGATATTTGAAAAAAAAATCATAAAAACAAATAATATAAATAAATAAATGAATACAGTTTGTAAAGGGTGCTTGTCTCTATGGACCTCATGCATGTACATTTCTCTCTCCTTGGAGGATTAATGTCTCTGGAGACTTGTTTAATTTACTCTTATTTATTAAGTTAATAAATGCCCTGATTAATAGTGTTAATGTGTCTCCAAATATGCATTTTAAAAATTAAAATGTTATTTAGAGAAAAGTAAAATTTTGCAATTCTGTGTAATAAAATAAAAATGTAAAACATTATTATTATTATTATTATTATTATTATTATTATTATTATTATTATTATTATTATGTGGGGCATGGTGGCTTAGTGGTTAACACATTCACCTCACACCTACAGGGTTGGGGGTCCGATTCCCGCCTTGTGTGTGTGGAGTTTGCATGTTCTCCCAGTGACCCAAGGTAGTTCGCATAAGCGGTAGAAAATGAGTGAGAATGAGTGAGTATTATTATTATTATTATTATTATTATTATTATTATTATTATTATTGGACTCCTATTGGCTATTTATCCTATTGGCTCCTATTTATGGTGTTCACTATAAGATCTTCCTTTTATTTTGGGCATCTGGACAGTGAATGTGTAGTGACTTGTTTCTGAGTGTGGAGTTTCCTGATCCACCAAATTTGTCAGTATTATGAAAATCAGGTCTAAAAGCATTTAGTCACCTTTAAAAGTCATGTGATGTGTAGTTTCTACAGGAAGTGTATTGTGTGTGTGTGTGTGTGTGTGTGTGTGTGTGTGTGTGTGTGTGTGTGTGTGTGTGTGTGTGTTTGTGTGTGTGTGTGTGTGTGTGTGTGTGTGTGTGTGTGTGTGTGTGTGTGTGTGCATTTATATTACACACATAAGTGCCACCTCAGTGTTGTGCATAACATTCACTGTGTTCACCTTTCATGAGTTAATGTGTTAATAAAGTCAGAATTAAGTACATTAAGTAGTTGTGTGAATGGAATACAGTACCTTGGTTCTTCTTTTTCCACTGTATCAGTACAGTAAATAAAAGGGCAATGAGAAGCAGCACGAGAACAACAGACACGGCAATGATGACAGGTAAAGTTTGGAAACCTGGAAGAAAACAGAACAATTAAACTTTTAGGTTTGTGTCTATGGGAGTGTGTGTATATGTGTGTGAGTGCATGTGTGTGTATGTGTGCACATATGTGTGTGTTTCTGTGTGAGTATGTGCGTGACTGTATGTGTGAGTGTGTGCATATACGTATATGTGTGTGTTTCTGTGTGTCTGTGTATGTGCGTGCGTGTGTGTGTGCATGGGTTTGTGTGAGTGAGTGAGTGAGTGAGTGTGTGTGTGTGTGTGTGTGTGTGTGTGGCATAGGAACTAAATTCTGTGTTCTTTCATGCTGATAAAATCTTTGGCTGAAAAAGTCCTTGTAAAAAACATGAGTTTACACACTTTTGGTGATTATAAACTGAACACAATCCTGAGTTTATGTAGTTAGAGTTGTGTGTTGCAGTAACATTCTAACACTCTACATGTTTTACTGTGATGTGGACTTAACACTGTAAAGTTGTGCTTTGTTTAGATTTACAGTAGGTTTTATTACCCTGGGGGTAAACACCCATACTAACAACACTTCTAAATTAGACTTGTGAAACCTTCCTGTAGCTGGAGATAAAGTACGTAGGCGGGGCTTACCCTGGGCGTAGGCGGGGCTTTCATTTACATTTACAGCATTTGGCAGATGCCCTTATCCAAAGCTACTTCCATTTTTATCTAATTTTTTATACAACTGAGCAATTGAGGGTTAAGGGCCTTGCTCAGGGGCCCAGCAGTGGGAACCTGGTGGACGTAGGAATCAAACTCACAACCTTCCGATTCTTAGCCCAACACCTTAACCACTAGGCTACCACATCCCACACATACCACAACGGTAACAGTAAAACAGTATGTTATTTTAAGCATGCAATTGATATGGGTTGATCAGAAATTGTTATATTTATTGCTGATTAGAAAAATATTTACGGGACAGCATCAGGATTGAGCTGCAGATCAATGGTTTTGATCACGATAGCAAACAAACTATATTACAGAAAAAGTTTTGCAACAATGAAAACAATGCAGAAATGCAATTATGAAGTAAAATGTAATGAGCAACATAACTTTCTTTTTTAACTTTTATTTTTTTATGATCAGTGTGATTTATTTATTTTTTTGGTTCTTTTCATTATTTTATTTCCACACCAGGGGTGTGTGTGTGTGTGTGTGTGTGTGGAGCTTAATATTTAATTTGTTATATTTATAACACTAGCTTACTACCTTCATGTTTTTATGAAATACAGCAAACACGTGTGTGGTTACTGGTTAGAAACAGCTGAAGGTTTAAAAAAGAAAAAAATCTCAGACAGGCAGAGACGCGATGCGAGTCGCATTCTACCAACAAGCACCACGTGTGAACGAACCCACGTTTACCGGAACTCTACTGGTTAGTAAGTACGTATTATTAACGTTACAACCCGAAGTAAAAAGCTGAAGAAACCCTAAACATTAACGGAAAAGCCCCGCGAACTCGAATGACTAAGGGAGAGACAGAGAGCTGTTGTGTGTGTGACTGTGAGTGAGCAGAGCGAGACACAACAACACAACACGTGTATGTGTGTGGGGGAGGGGCGCTGTGACTAGCCTATCACATAACGCTGACACTATCAGATACCCAATGATGATTTTCATTCAATCCGAGCACAGATATTGACTCGTATTACTCTTATAATACTCGTACTCGGCAGAAGTGCTTTATCCGTACTGTATACTCGTTTCAGCCGAGTATCCGGCTCATCTCTAATATCCAGCAAGTCTTTCTTTTTGTTATTTGTTTAACATTTCCCAAACAGAGAGCATGTCTGCAGTGCTACAGCTCTGTGATCTGATTGGCTCTTGCCTCATGTCTCAGTTTAACTGCATGTTGTGTAGATATGAGCTACAACCTAAAACATGGCATGTTTGATACACTTCCTTCTGGAATTCATACAGAGTTTTCTCACTGCATCAAAACCCCTTGTAGAGATTGTTTAGAAGTCACCTGAAGACCTTGAGTCAGATGACAGTCTGAGTTTATTTATCTTAATGACGTGGACATTACTGTCCTGGAAACATTCAACCACACGGGATCTACATGTATCTTTAACTTCGTACTAAATCAGATCATGAAGTTCTGTCTTATCAGCTGGACCATTAAATAAAAATGCTGACAAAAGAGCAGATGTTCTAAACATGTTGGGTTGTTGCCAGAATAACTCAGTATTAAGACCTGTAACCTACCCAAACTGAGCACAAGACCACAGTGAGGCAAAGAGTAGACTTCACATCTGTCCAACCCACTGTGAGATAAGTGCAAGGTGGGAATGTTACTGTGGCTGCAGCTTTAAGTTTCACAAACAGTTCTGTAATCATTTCAACAGAAACCCTGAGAATACAACATTATTTTTATTTTATTTATTTTATTTTATTTTATGCAAAATGTCTTGTGAAAAATATACTGCCATGAATGTTTTGGCCTAAATTGAGTTTTCTGCCTGTAATGTGTGTGTTCTGCCTGTAATGTGTGTGTTCTGCCTGTAATGTGTGTGTTCTGTCTGTAATGTGTGTGTTCTGTCTGTAATGTGTGTATTCTGTCTGTAATGTGTGTATTCTGTGACATGTTCATCATTAGAAGGTGCTGTGATGTTGATGGTTAAAAGGAAATGAAAACATGGTAATGGGTCTACAGTTACTTCCTGTCAGTTGTTAAAGCACAGGGAAGAGCAGCAGGTTTAAAATAACATGGTAGATATTCTACATACCCTGAGATGAGGAAGTGATGGGGGTTTTGTGGGTAGTATAAGTTAGTAACTTATCTGAAATAAAAAAAGAGACAGATTTAATGATGTGAGAGAAATGTGAAGAAGAAGTCATGTAAAAAAGTTTATACCTGTTACTGAATGTGTCGTGTCCCCATGGGTTGGAGTGTGTGTGGTGTGTGAGACAGAACTGATGGTGGGATCATCTGGAAGAAAGGAAACAGACCATTTATCACTCAGACATTTACACATCAGGGTGAGTGTGTGAGTGAGTGTGTGTGGGTGTGTGTCTCTCTGTGTGTGTGTGTGTGTGTGTGTGTGTGTGTGTGTGTGTGTGTGTGTGTGTGTGTGTGTGTGTGTGTATACATGTACAGCTGTACAGTATGTGAAATGTACACATCAGCCTTTCTTAAAGGGTGAGTGTGTATGTGTGCGTATGTGTGAGAGTGAGTGTGTGAGTGAGTGTGAGAATGTAAGAGTGAAACTATCTGCGTGTGTGTGTGTGTGTGTGTGTGTGTGTGTGTGTGTGTGTGTGTGTGTGTGTGTATGTGTTTGTGTGAATGTGTGTGTCTGCTGTGTGTGTGTCTGTGCAAGTGATCGTGTGTGTGTTTGTGTGTGTGTTGTGTGTGTGTGTGTGTGTGTGTGTGTGTGTGTGTGTGTGTGTGTTAGAGTAATCGCGTGTGTGTGTGAGTGAGTGAGTGAGCAAGTGAGTGTGAGAGAATGTGAGTGAAATTGTCTGTGTGTGTTTGTGTGTGTTCGAGTGATTGTGTGCGTGTGTGTATATGTTTGTGAGTGATCGTGTGTGTGTGTGAGTGAGTGTGAGAATGTAAGTGTGTGTGTGAGTGTGTGTGTGTGTGTGTGTGTGTGTGAGTGTGTGTGTGTGTGAGTGTGAGTGTGTGTGTGTGTGTGTGTGTGTGTGTGTGTGTGTGTGTGTGTGTGTGTGTGTGTGTGTGTGTGTGTGAGTAAAAGACATTAGAATAAATAATACTAAAGTGTTAGTTTCCTCTCTGTATGGAGATGTTTGGGACACACTGCACATAATCTGCCTCAATAACAATATTTAATAATCAGTGAAATAATGTGTGAGATTTATTTATTCTCTGTGTAACACTCACCTGTTTTAACCTGCAGGAGAATCTTTGTGTAAATATCAGACAAAGGCAATGTCCGCTCTATCACACACCAGTAAGTGCCTCCATCCTCAGGTCTCAGATCAGTGATGGTGACGGTGAAGACTCGGGCTGTTTTGTCATCATACAGAGAAAATCTGGGGTCTTTAGCAGGAGATCCAGATTCAACAGGAATGTCTTTATTCCCCACATAGGAACATTCACCTCTGCAGAGATACTTCTTGTTATCTTCATATCCAGATTTATAGGGACATTTAATCTGAACTGATCCTCCTCTGTATCCAGTTACTATAGTTACAGCATCAGTACCAGCTGGAGAATAATATACAGTGGAATGAAATATGATCCAGGAAGATGGTGCATCAGTGTAAGAGAAGAGGAAGGTACACAAGAGATACGTGTGTGTTAGAATATCATATACACGTATTATTACATGTGTAATACACGTGTTATAAACACCAAACTCTCATCCTAATAATCTAAATAAAACATGTCAGATAGGGAGGTGCCATATCATACTGTCCATGACAACATTGGTGTAATTTTTACATGATAATAAAGTGTCATCTCGTGATATCAATAACCCAACATCAGTGAATATGCTGGTGATGTGTCTGCCACATGGACGGCTAGTTAGTGTTTTCTTGAACAGTTCCAGCACTGACATTCTAACCTGACTTCCATTTTATGTTTACACAAAGAATTAGAGGCAATTCAACGGTTTCAGCGCTGATATTATACCTCATTCGATTTAACGGTTACTTAAGTTTAGATAGCATTTTTATTTTTTTAGGCAGTAAGTGTTTTACATTGTGAAGGTTTGTTTGCATTGCTGCTGTCTGTTTACATTTGTACTTAAAATGTTAGGTCAATTTTATTAGGTAACAATATTGTGCAGGCTCCTGATAAGTTACAAGGTTAAATTACTTTAGTTACTGTTAAACTAGTGTTAAGGAGTTATGTTATGAAGCGAAAACACTACCAACTCGTACCAAGGATACGTTTGTACTGTGCTTACATTTGACTCATGTTGTGTGACTGTCACTACTATTGCACTATAATGCTGCTGCTGCCACTTTATGACAATAGATTCAAAAACTTCAGATTAGGTCGTCTGTCATCAATGACGGCTCATTGGATTGATTATGTTCTTCATTATGTTTGCACTAAAGCTATATCGCACACACCTAATGTCAGACATCTGATATCTGCTTTACTTGATAAAGAGATTAAACCCACATTTTGTGTTGATTAACAGGAAGAAGAGAGATGAGGTTGCAGGTCGACCGCTCTGATAAAACATCAGCCCTGATCTTTAAACATGTGACATGTAGTTAAGGACTAGTGTTAGAACAACTCTTCAGTTTTACACTGTAAATAAACAGAGATCATGTTCACTTGTGTCGTGGTCACGTGGTCACTTAAACATGTACTTTTCTTCATGCACTAAGTGAAGTGAAGCTCCTCTGTGTGCTTTTGAAGCTAAACACAAAGTCTCAGCAGCCCTGAACTTCACTACATTAAACACAGGAGCCCATGAATACAAGGTCTGTGCTAAATGTCCAATTCTTTAATGTTACACTTACAATGAAGATTAATATGAAGTGCATTTACTTACCTGGAATTAGGAAGAAGGTGAAGATGAGAAGGATCTTCATTCTAAATCCAGACTCAGAAAATATTAATAATAAAATATTAGTTATACGACACTCCAGCACTGTCCTTGTCTCTGTGACTGGGCGTCTTTTTTTGTGTGGCCTTAGAAGAAAGCAACATCATGTCCACTTCCACTTTTGAGCTGCTGACAGAAAACCACTCAGGAAGTTTGTGTGAAGTGTTGAGTGTCGTTGTTACAACAGCTGCTGTCAATGTAACAGAAACAAAAGAACAGAAAACATGTTTCTGATACTAAACTAATGACCAGTGGAGTTGTGTACTGCAACGTAACTGTGATGTCACGTCTTTGTTTTTCCTCTCAGTCTGTAGAGAGTTTGAGTATATAATAGTTTGTAAAATGTACCAGTCTGCAACTAGATGTGCTCCAGGGATTAAAACAAAGCCTTGATCAATGCATCCTTGTTGAAGATTAAAGCCCATAATGGCTTGTGATGGTCATAAAGTGAAGACCTTGACATTATGTAAACCGACGGAACAGATAGTAATGTTTTTGTTTGTTTCCTGAGATCTTCTGCAATACAATGACATCATTATGTGGATTAAAACTCTGCTCAAGTACAAGAACGTCACAAATCTTGTTCTTTGTAGTGCAGTCGAGGCCTTCTGTCACTTCTATCAGACTACATAAGAGTGAAGCTGTTCTTGTGAGCTGTATGTCAAACACTTTACCTCATTAATTATCATATTAGTAGATGTACTAACCACCACTCAACATACTCATACACTACATTGGTGATGTGTCACTTCCTGTGTAGTGACTGTAAAACACTTCCCTGACATCTTTAATCAAACACTTCCAGAAAACCTCCCTACTGCTCAATATATACTCAAAAGATAAGTCTCTCATGTCCAACCGCTGAGCAAAAAGTAATGTCAGCAGAAGTGGATGTGGTTAACAAGTGTTGCTGTTGTTTGGGTATTAGTCACTTCTTCTGAAATAGTGCAAATACTCAGACAAAGAAAGAGAGAAAACAAAATATTTTTCTCTAATCACATTAAATAAAATCTAAAAACATTCTGAAAATATTATTGAATATTTTATTAATATAAATATTTAGCTGCATGACTGAATGATATCCTCTACTATAAAGTGCTCTTTGTAACAGAATTGTCACCATTTCCTTCTTCTTTATGCTACAACTGTGGGTTTACATTGTCAGTTACATTCAGAGCACGTTTAATAAAAAGCTGCTTTTATTTAAAAAAACGAGAAAGGAAATCGCTTCACCATGGGGGTGTCTTCACACATAAAAAGACCCAAATGCAGGGTTAACAAAATAAAAACAGATATTTTATAAACAAAACACAAAAAATGAATACAGGAAACAGGAACCGAAACATAGAAGCCAACCAACAACGAGGACCCGACGAAGCTAACCACAATGTGGAGGAAATAAATACACATAATAATAAAACCAATTACAACCAGGTGATTATTACAAGACACACTGCCAGAGCGCCCCCTAATGTTCCAGCAGAGAATGTCCAAGCAGAAATCCTGACAGAAAGTGTGAATAATCAAATTTCAAGACTGTGATGTTGCAGCAGAAGTTTGTTCTTTATTCATAATAACAGTCATGTGGTTACAGAATTCACACACAGAGTAAATATATTTAAATACTTACACGAGTTCTTCACATCCAAAGTGACATCATAAAGACATCATCAGTGAGACAAAATAAAACAATGTATTTGAGTAGCTTTTGGCTGGTTAAAGTAGCTGTACTGTGATATATACATGTGCTTCATCCTGGTCAGAGTCACAGTGAGTCAGGAGTCTATTCCAGGATCACTGTGTGCCAATCAGGACGTCATGCTGTGTTTGACTAAAGCTCAGAACTCAGAGGAAAAACAAAGAAAACTGGCAACTCAACTCAGAATTCGTACTCAGAGAGTCAGGAGGGTCTCTTCATCCCAGAGTTATGACAGATCTTATGACTTCAGACCAACATTGCCAGCATGGCAACTCACACCATCAGCACACTATACATTATATATTTATAATCAATAAACTTAGCTGACTAAATGGGTGTAAAAATACACTTTCATAAAGCGGTGAAGGGGCAATAAAATACATATGGACAGGATGAGAATTAGTAATAAACTATAATACCACAGACACACACACACGTGCACACAAACACACACTCTGAATACAGTCTCAGGTTATATATACACCATGGGAACGCCCTTCAGAGGACCACTGACTAAAGCACCTGGGAACACAGCAATATTTCTGGCTGAAAATGACTGGCCAGTGAACTGGGTAGATATTAATTTACTTTAAAGTAACTCAATATTTTTTAATTATTGTAAAGCTAATGTAAAGCTGCTTTGAGACAATGTCCATTGTTAAATGTGATACACAAATAAAATTTTATTGATTTGAGGTCTTTGAACGTTTCGGCAGGAAGGAATTAGTCTTATATCAATAATGAGCTCAGAAATTATGCTGACCTATAAGTTGCTCCAGAGCTTTTGATTCCAAAATCCCACTTGACTATATACAGTCTTTGAAAGGACATTATATATGATCACACTCTCTGGTGTCACCCAAATGAGGATCAGCTCCTTTTTGAGTCTGGTTCCTCTAAGGGATTCTTACTTATATTTATTCTATATTTTTTATACTTGTGTACATTTTTTTAAAAATAATTTTTATCCCTTTTATTTTCAATTTATACCAAAAGAACAAAGGTATACAAAACTAAACTCTCTGTCCCCCAAACACTAGACATAAACATAATAATACTGACCATAATGTACATGATCAGATGTCGATAAAGGAAAAGAAATAATTCATTCATTCATTCATTCATTCATTCATTCATTCATTCATTCATTCATTTTCTACCGCTTTATCCGAACTTCCTCGGGTCACGGGGAGCCTGTGCCTATCTCAGGCGTCATCGGGCATCAAGGCGAAAAGAAATAATGATAATAATAAATAAACAACATGACATGTGTATGAATAATATCCCCCCCCCCCCTTACAATACCATAGTGCCTGCTTTCATTTCCTCAACAAACCGTAAGAAAGGTTGCCAGATATTATCGAATACCCCAGTAGACCCTCTTACTGTACATCTATTTTTCTCCGACATAAGATGGTACATGACTTCCCTTATCCAGTGACTGAATGCCATTTAATCAGTCTTAGTCTACTAGACAGAAGAGAACAGAAGACCTGTATCTTAATTTTCCTTTTTTTCCCCTTAATTTTGCATTTTTGCCACACAAAACAATGCAATAAATTGGGATGACTCTATACCATCTCTCCAAACAGCCCAGAGAAGTTCTAGAACATGTGTCATGTATAGAACATATGCAGCAGAGCTGAGGGAGACTGCTGTCATCTATCATGTGGGATCTGTCAGCTTTAATCTTAAAAAGTCTGACTTTAGTCCAAATTGTATTACAGCATGTCTAAGGCAAATGTTTGATTAAAAAAATTATCTGAATTATTTTGTAACAGTTGTCCTTTGAAAATTATTTTTGAGTAATCTAAAGATGTTGAATCATACATGCTAAGTGCTTCGTAGATCCTGTTTAGAGCCTGTACTGAGTTACAATAAAGTAGTTGGAGAGAAATATGAGAAATAATTAAAATTTAATTCTACAAAGTTCAACTTGCAAATATGTATTAAATCTGATTTGGGGATGAAAATTTCTTTAAAACTGTTCAAAAGACAACATTAGGTTGTTGTTTTGCTAAGAAGAAATTGTGAAACAAGCTTCCAAGTCCAAAATGTGACCTTTGGAGTCACAGGAGAGGGAAAGAGAAAGAGGATTCCCTTTCTCATACTCCACCAACTTTGAGCCCCATGATGAGCCATGGCCTGAGCCACGGGAATCAAGTGCCAGGCTTGAAAATAAAGCCAGACATGAGCTGAATTTCTTCAAAGAGAAACTCTCGTAATTCACGTGAACAGCTACTTTGAGAGTTCAAATACCAAACATACAATGCAAAGAGTGTATTTGTCCTACATTAAAAAAAAAAAAAAAAAAAAAAAAAAAAAAACATTTGAAAAGATCTGAGGCACAAAAGAGTAAATTCACAGGAAAAATAAACACAAAATTGCAGGTTGAAACAAACAATGGGTTTACATTAATCAGTTTGACAGCTCAAACCAGTCCACTTGGTAGGCGAACAGAAGTATCCAGAATCTTAATGTTTATTGATATGGGACAGATTCTGGTAGACTGAATCTGATTGGTTATTAGTACTTGACAGAGTCTGGTAAACTGAATCTGATTGGTTATTAGTACTTGACAGAGTCTGGTAGACTGTGTCTGATTGGCTGGTGGTTGGGTCTAAACCTATGTAGTCAGATTCAAGTAAACTGACTTTTACTCTTGCTTGAACAGAAAGTAAATTTTTAACATTTTCATAATCTTCATTTCTCTGAAATGGAAAATAAAAAACATTAAAATGTTTGTAAGTAAATTGTTTGTGAAAGTAACATCTAAAGCAAATCACTGGCCTGTACCTCTCTGGAAGATTGTGTCACTGTTCCAGAGCCTGAAGAAAGAAGAGATTGCTTTAAATCACATTCTCTAAAGACAATGAACAAAATCACAATCCATTCATTTCACATCCATATTTCCATGTGTTAATGAATATCTTATCTACACTACACATCTTTGAAGAATTGTTGTACTGCTTTTTATAGTTTGTGTGACATTTGATCGGTTGTTTTGTGGGTTCAGTGATATCTTTCACATCTTTATCACACTTTCTCATGTAAATAGTCATGAGAAAGTTCATTCATGTGACTTTGGCTACATTGGTTGTTTCTGCACGAGTTTGAAAAGAAAACACTAACACTTTAACATGTTGTGTGAATATAAATTAAAATGTGCTTGTTTGTTTGCAGTACCTTGGGTCTTTTTTTTACACCGTGTCACTCCAGCTGATAAAAGGCCAATGAGAAGCAGCACTAGAGCAACAGGCACGACAGTCATGACTAGGGGTAAAAAAATGATCCACTAAATGTTTGTGAAGAAAAGTCCATAATCGACTCACTCTGTCATCCAGGTAAGCTATTTCTTCTGTTTCTCAATATTAAGCTCAAAATTAAATTCTTCAGTCCAGGCCACAATTTGTTCACGAAAAGAAAAAAGCGCAAAACGACTCAAATTTTGAATTGGGCTAAAAAAATTAAATCGTTTTTAAACTGAGTAAGTTAAACCAGACTTTCTCTGTTCAAGAAAAATAAACGTTTGCTGAATATCTTCCAGTGCTGACTCCTTGGTCTTTATCTACTCATGTCATCATGCCGATTATGTTAATTTCACCTAATTGAACTCCTTCTCACAACCTAATATACAGTCATGTGAAATAATTAAGACACATCAATAAAAAGTTCTTTAAAAGGAAATTTCAACATGTCAATTTCTGATCTAGTTTTAATTTTTACCTGTAGATGAAATGATGTAATTGCATGTAAACAACAAAAATCAGTTTTGCTTCAGCTTAACATTTTTCACAGATGGTCTCATATGTTCTTCAAGCACCTTCTGATACAATGTAGAATTCATAGTAGGTTATATGATGGTGATCTGACCAGGTCCTGCTGCAGCACAGCATCTCTAAACCAGAACACTTCATCCTCCATGTTTCACAGTTTATATGAAGTTTTTTTTTCTTGAATTCCTGTATTTGGTTTACACTAAACATCCCCTATGTTATGGTGTGTAATAATTCAGTTTAAGACTCATCTGTCTACAGCACATTATTACAGAACTCTTGGCCTTTCTCTCTGTTCTTTCTCAAACTTCAGTCTTGTCCTCATAATTTTCTTAGACAGTAAAGGTTTTCTCCTTCAGACATCCAATGATATTTAAAGTGGTTCAGTCTCTTACTGATTGTAGATTCATGCA